>NW_027094623.1:0-69414 GCF_029207755.1 Chamaea fasciata
GGCACCTGGGCAGCTGACTTTACTTACCCCTGGAAACAGGCCATCCTTTGTGCCCAACTCCCTCTGCCGGGCACCAGGCCTCGGCCACCTACAATCCCGAATAGAACAGGATTACTTCCCGATGCAAGCTGCTACAACTTGGAAGCCAGGCTTTCCATGCAGGACCAATAGCCACCTGCAAACTGACATCAGGCACCTGGGCAGCTGACTTTACTTACCCCTGGAAACAGCCCATCCTTTGTGCCCAACTCCCTCTGCCGGGCACCTGGCCTCGGCCACCTACAATCCCAAACGGAACAGGATTTCTTCCAGATGCAAGCTGCCACAAACTGGAAGACTTGCTTCCGTTGGAGGGCCAAAGGCCTACTAGAAACTTACATCAGGCACCTGGGGAGCTGACTTTACTTACCCCTGGAAACAGGCCATCCTTTTGTGCCCAACTCCCTCTGCCGGGCACCAGGCCTTGGCCACCTACAATCCCGAACGGAAGAGGGATTTCTTCCAGATGCAAGCTGCCACCAAGCAGGAAACCTGGGCTTATCATGGAGGGCCAAAGGCCTCCTACAAACTGACATCAGGCACCTGGGGCAGCTGACTTTACTTACTTCTGGAAACAGCCCATCTTTTGTGTCTCACTCCCTCTGCCGGGCACCCAGCTCCGGCACTACCTACAATCCCGAACGGAACAGGATTTCTTCCAGATGCAAGCTGCCACAAAGCAGGAAGCCTGGCTTCCCATGGAGGGCCAAAGGCCTCCTACAAACTGACATCAGGCACCTAGACAGCTGACTTTACTTACCCCTGGAAACAGCCCATCCTTTGTGCCCAACTCCTTCTGCTGGGCACCTGGCCTCGGCCACCTACAATCCCCGAACGAAACAGGATTTCTTCCAGATGCAAGCTGCCACAAGCTGGAAGCCTGGCTTCACTTGGAGGGCCAAAGGCATCCTAAAAACTTACATCAAGGCACCTGGGGAGCTGACCTTTACTTACCCCTGGAAACAGCCCATCCTTTGTGCCCAACTCCCTCTGCCGGGCACCAGGCCTCACCCACCTACAATCCCGAACGGAGAAGATTTCTTCCAGATGCAAGCTGCCACAAACAGGAAGACAAGCTTCCCTTGGAGGGCCAAAGGCCTCTCTACAAACTGACATCAGGCACCTAGACAGCTGACTTTACTTACCCCTGGAAAGAGGCCATCCTTTGTGCCCAACTCCCTCTGCCGGGCACCTGGCCTCGGCCACCTACAATCCCGAACGAAACAGGATTTCTTCCAGATGCAAGCTGCCACAAGCAGGAAACCTGGCTTCCCATGGAGGGCCAAAGGCCTCCTACAAACTGACATCAGGCACCTGGGCTGCTGACTGTACTTACCCCTGGAAACAGCCCATCCTTTGTGCCCAACTCCCTCAGCCGGGCACACAGCTCTGGCCACCTACAATCCCGAACAGAACAGGATTTCTTCCAGATGCAAGCTGCCACAAGCAGGAAGCCTGGCTTCCGTTGGAGCGCCAAAGGCCCTCCTACAAACTGACATCAGGCACCTGGGCCGCTGACTTTACTTACCCCTGGAAACAGGCCATCCTTTGTGCCCAACTCCCTCTGCCGGGCACCAGGCCTTGGCCACCTATAATCCCGAACGGAACAGGATTTCTTCTAGATGCAAGCTGCCACAAGCAGGAAACCCTGGCTTATCATGGAGGGCCAAAGGCCTCCTACAAACTGACATCAGGCACCTGGGCAGCTGACTTTACTTACCCCTGGAAACAGCCCATCCTTTGTGTCCAACACCCTCTGCCGGGCACCCAGCTCCGGCCACCTACAATCCCGAACGGAACAGGATTTCTTCCAGATGCAAGCTGCCACAAGCAGGAAGCCTGGCTTCACTTGGAGGGCCAAAGGCCTCCTACAAACTGACATCAGGCACCTGGGCAGCTGACTTTACTTACCCCCTGGAAACAGGCCATCCTTTGTGCCCAACTCCCTCTGCCGGGCACCAGGCCTCACCCACCTACAATCCCGAACGGAAAAGGTTTCTTCCAGATGCAAGCTGCCACAAGCAGGAAGCCTGGCTTCCGTTGGAGCGCCAAAGGCCTCCTACAAACTGACATCAGGCACCTGGGCCGCTGACTTTACTTACCCCTGGAAACAGGCCATCCTTTGTGCCCAACTCCCTCAGCCGGGCACACAGCTCCGGCCACCTACAATCTTGAACGGAACAGGATTTCTTCCAGATGCAAGCTGCCACAAGCAGGAAGCCTGGCTTCCGTTGGAGCGCCAAAGGCCTCCTACAAACTGACATCAGGCACCTGGGCAGCTGATCTTACTTACCCCGGAAAACAGGCCATCCTTTTGTGTCCAACTCCCTCTGCCGGGCACCCAGGTCCAGCCACCTACAATCCCGAACGGAACAGCATTTTTTCCAGATGCAAGTTGCCACAAGCAGGCAGCCTGGCTTCCCATGGAGGGCCAAAGGCCTCCTACAAACTGACATCAGGCACCTAGACAGCTGACTTTACTTACCCCTGGAAACAGGCCATCCTTTGTGCCCAACTCCCTCTGCCGGGCACCTGGCCTCGGCACCTACAATCCCGAACGAAACAGGATTTCTTCCAGATGCAAGCTGCCACAAGCAGGAAACCTGGCTTCCCATGGAGGGCCAAAGGCCTCCTACAAACTGACATCAGGCACCTGGGCCCGCTGACTTTACTTACCCCCTGGAAACAGGCCATCCTTTGTGCCCAACTCCCTCAGCCGGGCACACAGCTCTGGCCACCTACAATCCCGAACAGAACAGGATTTCTTCCAGATGCAAGCGGCCCACAAGCAGGAAGCCTGGCTTCCGTTGGAGCGCCAAAGGCCTCCTACAAACTGACATCAGGCACCTGGGGCCGCTGACTTTACTTACCCCTGGAAAACAGGCCATCCTTTGTGCCCAACTCCCCCTCTGCCGGGCACCAGGCCTTGGCCACCTATAATCCCGAACGGAACAGTATTTCTTCCAGATGCAAGCTGCCACAAGCAGGAAACCTGGCTTATCATGGAGGGCCAAAGGCCTCCTACAAACTGACATCAGGCACCTGGGCAGCTGACTTTACTTACCCCTGGAAACAGCCCATCCTTTGTGTCCAACTCCCTCTGCCGGGCACCCAGCTCCAGCCACCTACAATCCCGAACGGAACAGGATTTCTTCCAGATGCAAGCTGCCACAAGCAGGAAGCCTGGCTTCCCATGGAGGGCCAAAGGCCTCCTACAAACTGACATCAGGCACCTGGCCAGCTGACTTTACTTTCCTCATGAAACAGGCCATCATTTGTGCCCAACTCCCTCTGCCGGGCACCAGGCCTCGGCCACCTACATTCCCGAACGGAACAGGATTTCTTCCAGATGCAAGCTGCCACAAACTGGAAGCCTGGCTTCCCTTGGAAGGCCAAAGTCCTCCTACAAACTGACATCAGGCACCTGGGCAGCTGACTTTACTTACCCCTGGAAATAAGGAATCCTTTGTGCCCCACTCCCTCAGCCGGGCACACAACTCCGGTCCACCTACAATCCCGAACAGAACAGGATTTCTTTCCAGATGCAAGCTTCCACAAGCAGGAAGCCTGGCTTCCGTTGGAGCGCCAAAGGCCTCCTACAAACTGACATCAGGCACCTGGGCAGCTGATCTTACTTACCCCTGGAAACAGGCCATCCTTTGTGTCCAACTCCCTCAGCCGGGCACCCAGGTCCAGCCACCTACAATCCCGAACGGAACAGCATTTCTTCCAGATGCAAGTTGCCACAAACAGGCAGCCTGGCTTCCCATGGAGGGCCAAAGGCCTCCTACAAACTGATATCAGGCACCTGGGCAGCTGACTTTACTTACCCCTGGAAACAGGCCATCCTTTGTGCCCAACTCCCTCTGCCGGGCACCAGGCCTCGGCCACCTACAATCCCGAATAGAACAGGATTACTTCCCGATGCAAGCTGCCACAACTTGGAAGCCGGGCTTTCAATGCAGGACCAATAGCCACCCGCAAACTGACATCAGGCACCTGGGCAGCTGACTTTACTTACCCCTGGAAACAGCCCATCCTTTGTGCCCAACTCCCTCTGCCGGGCACCCTGACCTCGGCCACCTACAATCCCAAACGGAACAGGATTTCTTCCAGATGCAAGCTGCCACAAACTGGAAGACTTGCTTCCGTTGGAGGGCCAAAGGGCCTACTAGAAACTTACATCAGGCACCTGGGGAGCTGACTTTACTTACCCCTGGAAACAGGCCATCCTTTGTGCCCAACTCCCTCTGCCGGGGCACCAGGCCTTGGCCACGTATAGTCCCGAACGGAACAGGATTTCTTCCAGATGCAAGCTGCCACAAGCAGGAAACCTGTATAATCATGGAGGGCCAAAGGCCTCCTACAAACTGACATCAGGCACCTGGGCAGCTGACTTTACTTACCCCTGGAAACAGGCCATCCTTTGTGCCCAACTCCCTCTGCCGGGCACCTGGCCTCGGCCACCTACAATCCCGAACGCAACAGGATTTCTTCCAGATGCAGGCTGCCACAAGCAGGAAACCTGGCTTCCCATGGAGGGCCAAAGGCCTCCTACAAACTGACATCAGGCACCTGGGCAGCTGACTGTACTTACCCCTGGAAACAGCCCATCCTTTGTGCCCAACTCCCTCAGCCGGGCACACAGCTCCGGCCACCTCCAATCCCGAACAGAACAGGATTTCTTCCCGATGCAAGCTGCCACAAGCTGGAAGCCTGGCTTCCCATGGAGGACCAAAGGCCTCCTACAAACTGACATCATGCACCTGGGCAGCTGACTTTTCTTTCCTCATGAAACAGGCCATCATTTGTGCCCAACTCCCTCTGCTGGGCACCTGGCCTCATCCGCCTACAATCCCGAACGGAACAGGATTTCTTCCAGATGCAAGCTGCCACAAGCAGGAAACCAGGCTTCCCATGGAGGGCAAAGGCCTCCTACAAACTGACATCAGGCACCTGGGCAGCTGACTGTACTTACCCCTGGAAACAGCCCATCCTTTGTGCCCAACTCCCTCTGCCGGGCACACTGCTCCGGCCCCCCTACAATCCTGAACAGAACAGGATTTCTTCCAGATGCAAGCTGCCACAAGCAGGAAGCCTGGCTTCCGTTGGAGCGCCAAAGGCCTCCTACAAACTGACATCAGGCACCTGGGCCGCTGGCTTTACTTACTTCTGGAAACAGGCCATCCTTTGTGCCCAACTTTCTCTGCCGGGCACCTGGCCTCGGCCACCTACAATCCCGAATGGAACAGGAGTTCTTCCAGATGCAAGCTGCCACAAGCTGGAAACGTGGCTTCACTTGGAGGGCCAAAGGCCTCCTACAAACTGACATCAGGCACCTGGGCAGCTGACTTTACTTACCCCTGGAAACAGGCCATGCTTTGTGCCCAACTCCCTCTGCCGGGCACCTGGCATCGGCCACCTACAATCCCGAACGGAACAGGATTTCTTCCCGATGCAAGCTGCCACAAGCAGGCAGCCTGGCTTCCCATGGAGGACCAAAGGCCTCCAACAAACTGACATCGTGCACCTGGGCAGCTGACTTTACTTTCCTCATGAAACAGGCCATCATATGTGCCCAAATCCCTCTGCTGGGCACCTGGCCTCAGCCACCTACAATCCCGAACGGAACAGGATTACTTCCCGATGCAAACTGCCACAAGCTGGAAGCCAGGCTTTCCATGGAGGACCAATAGCCACCCTTAAACTGACATCAGGCACCTGGGCAACTGACTTTACTTACCCCTGGAAACAGGCCATCCTTTGTGCCCAACTCCCTCTGCCGGGCACCTGGCCTCGGCCACCTACAATCCCGAACGGAACAGCATTTCTTCCAGATGCAAACTGCCACAGGCAGGAAGCCCGGCTTCCCATGGGGGGCCAAATGTCACCTACAAACTGACATCAGGCACCTGGGCAGCTGAATTTACTTACTCCTGGAAACAGGTCATCCTTTGTTCCCTGCTCTCCCAGCCTTGCATGTAGCTCCGGCTACCTAAAATCCCGAACGAAACAGGATTTCTTCCAGATGCAAGCTGCCACAGGCAGGAAGCCTGGCTTCCCATGGAGGGTCAAAGGCCTCCTACAAACTGACATCAGGCACCTGGCCAGCTGACTTTACTTTCCTCATGAAACAGGCCATCATTTGTGCCCAACTCCCTCTGCCGGGCACCAGGCCTCGGCCACCTACATTCCCGAACGGAACAGGATTTCTTCCAGATGCAAGCTTCCACAAGCAGGAAGCCTGGCTTCCGTTGGAGCGCCAAAGGCCTCCTACAAACTGACATCAGGCACCTGGGCAGCTGATCTTACTTACCCCTGGAAACAGGCCATCCTTTGTGTCCAACTCCCTCAGCCGGGCACCCAGGTCCAGCCACCTACAATCCCGAACGGAACAGAATTTCTTCCAGATGCAAGTTGCCACAAGCAGGCAGCCTAGCTTCCCATGGAGGGCCAAAGGCCTCCTACAAACTGACATCAGGCACCTGGGCAGCTGACTTTACTTACCCCTGGAAACAGGCCATCCTTTGTGCCCAACTCCCTCTGCCGGGCACCAGGCCTCGGCCACCTACAATCCCGAATAGAACAGGATTACTTCCCGATGCAAGCTGCTACAACTTGGAAGCCAGGCTTTCCATGCAGGACCAATAGCCACCTGCAAACTGACATCAGGCACCTGGGCAGCTGACTTTACTTACCCCTGGAAACAGCCCATCCTTTGTGCCCAACTCCCTCTGCCGGGCACCTGGCCTCGGCCACCTACAATCCCAAACGGAACAGGATTTCTTCCAGATGCAAGCTGCCACAAACTGGAAGACTTGCTTCCGTTGGAGGGCCAAAGGCCTACTAGAAACTTACATCAGGCACCTGGGGAGCTGACTTTACTTACCCCTGGAAACAGGCCATCCTTTGTGCCCAACTCCCTCTGCCGGGCACCAGGCCTTGGCCACCTACAATCCCGAACGGAAGAGGATTTCTTCCAGATGCAAGCTGCCACAAGCAGGAAACCTGGCTTATCATGGAGGGCCAAAGGCCTCCTACAAACTGACATCAGGCACCTGGGCAGCTGACTTTACTTACTTCTGGAAACAGCCCATCTTTTGTGTCTCACTCCCTCTGCCGGGCACCCAGCTCCGGCCACCTACAATCCCGAACGGAACAGGATTTCTTCCAGATGCAAGCTGCCACAAGCAGGAAGCCTGGCTTCCCATGGAGGGCCAAAGGCCTCCTACAAACTGACATCAGGCACCTAGACAGCTGACTTTACTTACCCCTGGAAACAGCCCATCCTTTGTGCCCAACTCCTTCTGCTGGGCACCTGGCCTCGGCCACCTACAATCCCGAACGAAACAGGATTTCTTCCAGATGCAAGCTGCCACAAGCTGGAAGCCTGGCTTCACTTGGAGGGCCAAAGGCATCCTAAAAACTTACATCAGGCACCTGGGGAGCTGACTTTACTTACCCCTGGAAACAGCCCATCCTTTGTGCCCAACTCCCTCTGCCGGGCACCAGGCCTCACCCACCTACAATCCCGAACGGAGAAGGATTTCTTCCAGATGCAAGCTGCCACAAACAGGAAGACAAGCTTCCCTTGGAGGGCCAAAGGCCTCCTACAAACTGACATCAGGCACCTAGACAGCTGACTTTACTTACCCCTGGAAAGAGGCCATCCTTTGTGCCCAACTCCCTCTGCCGGGCACCTGGCCTCGGCCACCTACAATCCCGAACGAAACAGGATTTCTTCCAGATGCAAGCTGCCACAAGCAGGAAACCTGGCTTCCCATGGAGGGCCAAAGGCCTCCTACAAACTGACATCAGGCACCTGGGCTGCTGACTGTACTTACCCCTGGAAACAGCCCATCCTTTGTGCCCAACTCCCTCAGCCGGGCACACAGCTCTGGCCACCTACAATCCCGAACAGAACAGGATTTCTTCCAGATGCAAGCTGCCACAAGCAGGAAGCCTGGCTTCCGTTGGAGCGCCAAAGGCCTCCTACAAACTGACATCAGGCACCTGGGCCGCTGACTTTACTTACCCCTGGAAACAGGCCATCCTTTGTGCCCAACTCCCTCTGCCGGGCACCAGGCCTTGGCCACCTATAATCCCGAACGGAACAGGATTTCTTCTAGATGCAAGCTGCCACAAGCAGGAAACCTGGCTTATCATGGAGGGCCAAAGGCCTCCTACAAACTGACATCAGGCACCTGGGCAGCTGACTTTACTTACCCCTGGAAACAGCCCATCCTTTGTGTCCAACTCCCTCTGCCGGGCACCCAGCTCCGGCCACCTACAATCCCGAACGGAACAGGATTTCTTCCAGATGCAAGCTGCCACAAGCAGGAAGCCTGGCTTCACTTGGAGGGCCAAAGGCCTCCTACAAACTGACATCAGGCACCTGGGCAGCTGACTTTACTTACCCCTGGAAACAGGCAATCCTTTGTGCCCAACTCCCTCTGCCGGGCACCAGGCCTCACCCACCTACAATCCCGAACGGAAAAGGTTTCTTCCAGATGCAAGCTGCCACAAGCAGGAAGCCTGGCCTCCGTTGGAGCGCCAAAGGCCTCCTACAAACTGACATCAGGCACCTGGGCCGCTGACTTTACTTACCCCTGGAAACAGGCCATCCTTTGTGCCCAACTCCCTCAGCCGGGCACACAGCTCCGGCCACCTACAATCTTGAACGGAACAGGATTTCTTCCAGATGCAAGCTGCCACAAGCAGGAAGCCTGGCTTCCGTTGGAGCGCCAAAGGCCTCCTACAAACTGACATCAGGCACCTGGGCAGCTGATCTTACTTACCCCGGGAAACAGGCCATCCTTTGTGTCCAACTCCCTCTGCCGGGCACCCAGGTCCAGCCACCTACAATCCCGAACGGAACAGCATTTTTTCCAGATGCAAGTTGCCACAAGCAGGCAGCCTGGCTTCCCATGGAGGGCCAAAGGCCTCCTACAAACTGACATCAGGCACCTAGACAGCTGACTTTACTTACCCCTGGAAACAGGCCATCCTTTGTGCCCAACTCCCTCTGCCGGGCACCTGGCCTCGGCCACCTACAATCCCGAACGAAACAGGATTTCTTCCAGATGCAAGCTGCCACAAGCAGGAAACCTGGCCTCCCATGGAGGGCCAAAGGCCTCCTACAAACTGACATCAGGCACCTGGGCCGCTGACTTTACTTACCCCTGGAAACAGGCCATCTTTTGTGCCCAACTCCCTCAGCCGGGCACACAGCTCTGGCCACCTACAATCCCGAACAGAACAGGATTTCTTCCAGATGCAAGCTGCCACAAGCAGGAAGCCTGGCTTCCGTTGGAGCGCCAAAGGCCTCCTACAAACTGACATCAGGCACCTGGGCCGCTGACTTTACTTACCCCTGGAAACAGGCCATCCTTTGTGCCCAACTCCCTCTGCCGGGCACCAGGCCTTGGCCACCTATAATCCCGAACGGAACAGTATTTCTTCCAGATGCAAGCTGCCACAAGCAGGAAACCTGGCTTATCATGGAGGGCCAAAGGCCTCCTACAAACTGACATCAGGCACCTGGGCAGCTGACTTTACTTACCCCTGGAAACAGCCCATCCTTTGTGTCCAACTCCCTCTGCCGGGCACCCAGCTCCAGCCACCTACAATCCCGAACGGAACAGGATTTCTTCCAGATGCAAGCTGCCACAAGCAGGAAGCCTGGCTTCCCATGGAGGGCCAAAGGCCTCCTACAAACTGACATCAGGCACCTGGCCAGCTGACTTTACTTTCCTCATGAAACAGGCCATCATTTGTGCCCAACTCCCTCTGCCGGGCACCAGGCCTCGGCCACCTACATTCCCGAACGGAACAGGATTTCTTCCAGATGCAAGCTGCCACAAACTGGAAGCCTGGCTTCCCTTGGAAGGCCAAAGTCCTCCTACAAACTGACATCAGGCACCTGGGCAGCTGACTTTACTTACCCCTGGAAATAAGGAATCCTTTGTGCCCCACTCCCTCAGCCGGGCACACAACTCCGGCCACCTACAATCCCGAACAGAACAGGATTTCTTCCAGATGCAAGCTTCCACAAGCAGGAAGCCTGGCTTCCGTTGGAGCGCCAAAGGCCTCCTACAAACTGACATCAGGCACCTGGGCAGCTGATCTTACTTACCCCTGGAAACAGGCCATCCTTTGTGTCCAACTCCCTCAGCCGGGCACCCAGGTCCAGCCACCTACAATCCCGAACGGAACAGCATTTCTTCCAGATGCAAGTTGCCACAAACAGGCAGCCTGGCTTCCCATGGAGGGCCAAAGGCCTCCTACAAACTGACATCAGGCACCTGGGCAGCTGACTTTACTTACCCCTGGAAACAGGCCATCCTTTGTGCCCAACTCCCTCTGCCGGGCACCAGGCCTCGGCCACCTACAATCCCGAATAGAACAGGATTACTTCCCGATGCAAGTTGCCACAACTTGGAAGCCGGGCTTTCAATGCAGGACCAATAGCCACCCGCAAACTGACATCAGGCACCTGGGCAGCTGACTTTACTTACCCCTGGAAACAGCCCATCCTTTGTGCCCAACTCCCTCTGCCGGGCACCTGACCTCGGCCACCTACAATCCCAAACGGAACAGGATTTCTTCCAGATGCAAGCTGCCACAAACTGGAAGACTTGCTTCAGTTGGAGGGCCAAAGGCCTACTAGAAACTTACATCAGGCACCTGGGGAGCTGACTTTACTTACCCCTGGAAACAGGCCATCCTTTGTGCCCAACTCCCTCTGCCGGGCACCAGGCCTTGGCCACGTATAGTCCCGAACGGAACAGGATTTCTTCCAGATGCAAGCTGCCACAAGCAGGAAACCTGTATAATCATGGAGGGCCAAAGGCCTCCTACAAACTGACATCAGGCACCTGGGCAGCTGACTTTACTTACCCCTGGAAACAGCCCATCGTTTGTGCCCAACTCCCTCTGCTGGGCACTTGGCCTCGGCCACCTACAATCCCGAACGAAACAGGATTTCTTCCAGATGCAAGCTGCCACAAGCTGGAAGCCTGGCTTCACTTGGAGGGCCAAAGGCCTCCTAAAAACTTACATCAGGCACCTGGGGAGCTGACTTTACTTACCCCTGGAAACAGGCCATCCTTTGTGCCCAACTCCCTCTGCCGGGCACCAGGCCTCACCCACCTACAATCTTGAACGGAACAGGATTTCTTCCAGATGCAAGCTGCCACAAGCAGGAAGCCTGGCTTCCGTTGGAGCGCCAAAGGCCTCCTACAAACTGACATCAGGCACCTGGGCCGGTGACTTTACTTACCCCTGGAAACAGGCCATCCTTTGTGCCCAACTCCCTCTGCCGGGCACCTGGCATCGGCCACCTACAATCCCGAACGAAACAGGATTTCTTCCCGATGCAAGCTGCCACAAGCTGGAAGCCTGGCTTCCCATGGAGGACCAAAGGCCTCCTACAAACTGACATCAGGCACCTGGGCAGCTGACTGTACTTACCCCTGGAAACAGCCCATCCTTTGTGCCCAACTCCCTCAGCCGGGCACACAGCTCCGGCCACCTACAATCTTGAACGGAACAGGATTTCTTCCAGATGCAAGCTGCCACAAGCAGGAAGCCTGGCTTCCGTTGGAGCGCCAAAGGCCTCCTACAAACTGACATCAGGCACCTGGGCAGCTGATCTTACTTACCCCTGGAAACAGGCCATCCTTTGTGTCCAACTCCCTCAGCCGGGCACCCAGGTCCAGCCACCTACAATCCCGAACAAAACAGCATTTCTTCCAGATGCAAGTTGCCACAAGCAGGCAGCCTGGCTTCCCATGGAGGGCCAAAGGCCTCCTACAAACTGACATCAGGCACCTAGACAGCTGACTTTACTTACCCCTGGAAACAGGCCATCCTTTGTGCCCAACTCCCTCTGCCGGGCACCTGACCTCGGCTACCTACAATCCCGAACGAAACAGGATTTCTTCCAGATGCAAGCTGCCACAAGCAGGAAACCTGGCTTCCCATGGAGGGCCAAAGGCCTCCTACAAACTGACATCAGGCACCTGGGCAGCTGACTGTACTTACCCCTGGAAACAGCCCATCCTTTGTGCCCAACTCCCTCAGCCGGGCACACAGCTCTGGCCACCTACAATCCCGAACAGAACAGGATTTCTTCCAGATGCAAGCTGCCACAAGCAGGAAGCCTGGCTTCCGTTGGAGCGCCAAAGGCCTCCTACAAACTGACATCAGGCACCTGGGCAGCTGACTTTACTTACCCCTGGAAACAGCCCATCCTTTGTGTCCAACTCCCTCTGCCGGGCACCCAGCTCCAGCCACCTACAATCCCGAACGAACAGGATTTCTTCCAGATGCAAGCTGCCACAAGCAGGAAGCCTGGCTTCCCATGGAGGGCCAAAGGCCTCCTAAAAACTGACATCAGGCACCTGGCCAGCTGACTTTACTTTCCTCATGAAACAGGCCATCATTTGTGCCCAACTCCCTCTGTCGGGCACCAGGCCTCGGCCACCTACGATCCCAAACAGAACAGGATTTCTTCCAGATGCAAGCTGCCACAAACTGGAAGCCTGGTTTCCCTTGGAAGGCCAAAGTCCTTTTACAAACTGACATCAGGCACCTGGGCAGCTGACTTTACTTACCCCTGGAAATAAGGAATCCTTTGTGCCCCACTCCCTCAGCCGGGCACACAACTCCGGCCACCTACAATCCCGAACAGAACAGGATTTCTTCCAGATGCAAGCTTCCACAAGCAGGAAGCCTGGCTTCCGTCGGAGCGCCAATGGCCTCCTACAAACTGACATCAGGCACCTGGGCAGCTGATCTTACTTACCCCTGGAAACAGGCCATCCTTTGTGTCCAACTCCCTCAGCCGGGCACCCAGGTCCAGCCACCTACAATCCCGAACGGAACAGCATTTCTTCCAGATGCAAGTTGCCACAAGCAGGCGGCCCGGCTTCCCATGGAGGGCCAAAGGCCTGCTACAAACTGACATCAGGCACCTGGGCAGCTGACTTTACTTACCCCTGGAAACAGGCCATCCTTTGTGCCCAACTCCCTCTGCCCGGCACCAGGCCTCACCCACCTACAATCCCGAATAGAACAGGATTACTTCCCGATGCAAGCTGCCACAACTTGGAAGCCGGGCTTTCAATGCAGGACCAATAGCCACCTGCAAACTGACATCAGGCACCTGGGCAGCTGACTTTACTTACCCCTGGAAACAGCCCATCCTTTGTGCCCAACTCCCTCAGCCGGGCACCAGGCCTCACCCACCTACAATCCCGAACGGAAAAGGATTTCTTCCAGATGCAAGCTGCCACAAGCAGGAAGCCTGGCTTCCGTTGGAGCGCCAAAGGCCTCCTACAAACTGACATCAGGCACCTGGGCCGCTGACTTTACTTACCCCTGGAAACAGGCCATCCTTTGTGCCCAACTCCCTCAGCCGGGCACACAGCTCCGGCCACCTACAATCTTGAACGGAACAGGATTTCTTCCAGATGCAAGCTGCCACAAGCAGGAAGCCTGGCTTCCGTTGGAGCGCCAAAGGCCTCCTACAAACTGACATCAGGCACCTGGGCAGCTGATCTTACTTACCCCTGGAAACAGGCCATCCTTTGTGTCCAACTCCCTCTGCCGGGCACCCAGGTCCAGCCACCTACAATCCCGAACGGAACAGCATTTCTTCCAGATGCAAGCTGCCACAAGCAGGAAGCCTGGCTTCCGTTGGAGCGCCAAAGGCCTCCTACAAACTGACATCAGGCACCTGGGCCGCTGACTTTACTTACCCCTGGAAACAGGCCATCCTTTGTGCCCAACTCCCTCTGCCGGGCACCAGGCCTTGGCCACCTATAATCCCGAACGGAACAGTATTTCTTCCAGATGCAAGCTGCCACAAGCAGGAAACCTGGCTTATCATGGAGGGCCAAAGGCCTCCTACAAACTGACATCAGGCACCTGGGCAGCTGACTTTACTTACCCCTGGAAACAGCCCATCCTTTGTGTCCAACTCCCTCTGCCGGGCAACCAGCTCCAGCCACCTACAATCCCGAACGGAACAGGATTTCTTCCAGATGCAAGCTGCCACAAGCAGGAAGCCTGGCTTCCCATGGAGGGCCAAAGGCCTCCTACAAACTGACATCAGGCACCTGGCCAGCTGACTTTACTTTCCTCATGAAACAGGCCATCATTTGTGCCCAACTCCCTCTGCCGGGCACCAGGCCTCGGCCACCTACATTCCCGAACGGAACAGGATTTCTTCCAGATGCAAGCTGCCACAAACTGGAAGCCTGGCTTCCCTTGGAAGGCCAAAGTCCTCCTACAAACTGACATCAGGCACCTGGGCAGCTGACTTTACTTACCCCTGGAAATAAGGAATCCTTTGTGCCCCACTCCCTCAGCCGGGCACACAACTCCGGCCACCTACAATCCCGAACAGAACAGGATTTCTTCCAGATGCAAGCTTCCACAAGCAGGAAGCCTGGCTTCCGTTGGAGCGCCAAAGGCCTCCTACAAACTGACATCAGGCACCTGGGCAGCTGATCTTACTTACCCCTGGAAACAGGCCATCCTTTGTGTCCAACTCCCTCAGCCGGGCACCCAGGTCCAGCCACCTACAATCCCGAACGGAACAGCATTTCTTCCAGATGCAAGTTGCCACAAACAGGCAGCCTGGCTTCCCATGGAGGGCCAAAGGCCTCCTACAAACTGACATCAGGCACCTGGGCAGCTGACTTTACTTACCCCTGGAAACAGGCCATCCTTTGTGCCCAACTCCCTCTGCCGGGCACCAGGCCTCGGCCACCTACAATCCCGTATAGAACAGGATTACTTCCCGATGCAAGCTGCCACAACTTGGAAGCCGGGCTTTCAATGCAGGACCAATAGCCACCCGCAAACTGACATCAGGCACCTGGGCAGCTGACTTTACTTACCCCTGGAAACAGCCCATCCTTTGTGCCCAACTCCCTCTGCCGGGCACCTGACCTCGGCCACCTACAATCCCAAACGGAACAGGATTTCTTCCAGATGCAAGCTGCCACAAACTGGAAGACTTGCATTCCGTTGGAGGGCCAAAGGCCTACTAGAAACTTACATCAGGCACCTGGGGAGCTGACTTTACTTACCCCTGGAAACAGGCCATCCTTTGTGCCCAACTCCCTCTGCCGGGCACCAGGCCTTGGCCACGTATAGTCCCGAACGGAACAGGATTTCTTCCAGATGCAAGCTGCCACAAGCAGGAAACCTGTATAATCATGGAGGGCCAAAGGCCTCCTACAAACTGACATCAGGCACCTGGGCAGCTGACTTTACTTACCCCTGGAAACAGCCCATCGTTTGTGCCCAACTCCCTCTGCTGGGCACTTGGCCTCGGCCACCTACAATCCCGAACGAAACAGGATTTCTTCCAGATGCAAGCTGCCACAAGCTGGAAGCCTGGCTTCACTTGGAGGGCCAAAGGCCTCCTAAAAACTTACATCAGGCACCTGGGGAGCTGACTTTACTTACCCCTGGAAACAGGCCATCCTTTGTGCCCAACTCCCTCTGCCGGGCACCAGGCCTCACCCACCTACAATCTTGAACGGAACAGGATTTCTTCCAGATGCAAGCTGCCACAAGCAGGAAGCCTGGCTTCCGTTGGAGCGCCAAAGGCCTCCTACAAACTGACATCAGGCACCTGGGCCGGTGACTTTACTTACCCCTGGAAACAGGCCATCCTTTGTGCCCAACTCCCTCTGCCGGGCACCTGGCATCGGCCACCTACAATCCCGAACGAAACAGGATTTCTTCCAGATGCAAGCTGCCACAAGCTGGAAGCCTGGCTTCCCATGGAGGACCAAAGGCCTCCTACAAACTGACATCAGGCACCTGGGCAGCTGACTGTACTTACCCCTGGAAACAGCCCATCCTTTGTGCCCAACTCCCTCAGCCGGGCACACAGCTCCGGCCACCTACAATCTTGAACGGAACAGGATTTCTTCCAGATGCAAGCTGCCACAAGCAGGAAGCCTGGATTCCGTTGGAGCGCCAAAGGCCTCCTACAAACTGACATCAGGCACCTGGGCAGCTGATCTTACTTACCCCTGGAAACAGGCCATCCTTTGTGTCCAACTCCCTCAGCCGGGCACCCAGGTCCAGCCACCTACAATCCCGAACAAAACAGCATTTCTTCCAGATGCAAGTTGCCACAAGCAGGCAGCCTGGCTTCCCATGGAGGGCCAAAGGCCTCCTACAAACTGACATCAGGCACCTAGACAGCTGACTTTACTTACCCCTGGAAACAGGCCATCCTTTGTGCCCAACTCCCTCTGCCGGGCACCTGACCTCGGCCACCTACAATCCCGAACGAAACAGGATTTCTTCCAGATGCAAGCTGCCACAAGCAGGAAACCTGGCTTCCCATGGAGGGCCAAAGGCCTCCTACAAACTGACATCAGGCACCTGGGCAGCTGACTGTACTTACCCCTGGAAACAGCCCATCCTTTGTGCCCAACTCCCTCAGCCGGGCACACAGCTCTGGCCACCTACAATCCCGAACAGAACAGGATTTCTTCCAGATGCAAGCTGCCACAAGCAGGAAGCCTGGCTTCCGTTGGAGCGCCAAAGGCCTCCTACAAACTGACATCAGGCACCTGGGCAGCTGACTTTACTTACCCCTGGAAACAGCCCATCCTTTGTGTCCAACTCCCTCTGCCGGGCACCCAGCTCCAGCCACCTACAATCCCGAACGAACAGGATTTCTTCCAGATGCAAGCTGCCACAAGCAGGAAGCCTGGCTTCCCATGGAGGGCCAAAGGCCTCCTAAAAACTGACATCAGGCACCTGGCCAGCTGACTTTACTTTCCTCATGAAACAGGCCATCATTTGTGCCCAACTCCCTCTGTCGGGCACCAGGCCTCGGCCACCTACGATCCCAAACAGAACAGGATTTCTTCCAGATGCAAGCTGCCACAAACTGGAAGCCTGGCTTCCCTTGGAAGGCCAAAGTCCTTTTACAAACTGACATCAGGCACCTGGGCAGCTGACTTTACTTACCCCTGGAAATAAGGAATCCTTTGTGCCCCACTCCCTCAGCCGGGCACACAACTCCGGCCACCTACAATCCCGAACAGAACAGGATTTCTTCCAGATGCAAGCTTCCACAAGCAGGAAGCCTGGCTTCCGTCGGAGCGCCAATGGCCTCCTACAAACTGACATCAGGCACCTGGGCAGCTGATCTTACTTACCCCTGGAAACAGGCCATCCTTTGTGTCCAACTCCCTCAGCCGGGCACCCAGGTCCAGCCACCTACAATCCCGAACGGAACAGCATTTCTTCCAGATGCAAGTTGCCACAAGCAGGCAGCCCGGATTCCCATGGAGGGCCAAAGGCCTGCTACAAACTGACATCAGGCACCTGGGGAGCTGACTTTACTTACCCCTGGAAACAGGCCATCCTTTGTGCCCAACTCCCTCTGCCCGGCACCAGGCCTCACCCACCTACAATCCCGAACGGAAAAGGATTTCTTCCAGATGCAAGCTGCCACAAACAGGAAGACAAGCTTCCCTTGGAGGGCCAAAGGCCTCCTACAAACTGACATCAGGCACCTAGACAGCTGACTTTACTTACCCCTGGAAACAGGCCATCCTTTGTGCCCAACTCCCTCTGCCGGGCACACAGCTCCGGCCACCTACAATCCCGAACGGAACAGGATTTCTTCCAGATGCAAGCTGCCACAAGCAGGAAGCCTGGCTTCCGTTGGAGCGCCAAAGGCCTCCTACAAACTGACATCAGGCACCTGGGCCGCTGACTTTACTTACCCCTGGAAACAGCCCATCCTTTGTGCCCAACTCCCTCTGCCGGGCACCTGGCATCGGCCACCTACAATCCCGAACGAAACAGGATTTCTTCCCGATGCAAGCTGCCACAAGCTGGAAGCCTGGCTTCCCATGGAGGACCAAAGGCCTCCTACAAACTGACATCAGGCACCTGGGCAGCTGACTGTACTTACCCCTGGAAACAGCCCATCCTTTGTGCCCAACTCCCTCTGCCGGGCACACAGCTCCGGCCACCTACAATCTTGAACGGAACAGGATTTCTTCCAGATGCAAGCTGCCACAAGCAGGAAGCCTAGCTTCCGTTGGAGCGCCAAAGGCCTCCTACAAACTGACATCAGGCACCTGGGCAGCTGATCTTACTTACCCCTGGAAACAGGCCATCCTTTGTGTCCAACTCCCTCAGCCGGGCACCCAGGTCCAGCCACCTACAATCCCGAACGGAACAGCATTTCTTCCAGATGCAAGTTGCCACAAGCAGGCAGCCTGGCTTCCCATGGAGGGCCAAAGGCCTCCTACAAACTGACATCAGGCACCTGGGCAGCTGACTTTACTTACCCCTGGAAACAGGGCATCCTTTGTGCCCAACTCCCTCTGCCGGGCACCAGGCCTCGGCCACCTACAATCCCGAATAGAACAGGATTACTTCCCGATGCAAGATGCCACAACTTGGAAGCCGGGCTTTCAATGCAGGACCAATAGCCACCTGCAAACTGACATCAGGCACCTGGGCAGCTGACTTTACTTACCCCTGGAAACAGCCCATCCTTTGTGCCCAACTCCCTCTGCCGGGCACCTGGCCTCGGCCACCTAGAATCCCAAACGGAACAGGATTTCTTCCAGATGCAAGCTGCCACAAACTGGAAGACTTGCTTCCGTTGGAGGGCCAAAGGCCTACTAGAAACTTACATCAGGCACCTGGGGAGCTGACTTTACTTACCCCTGGAAACAGGCCATCCTTTGTGCCCAACTCCCTCTGCCGGGCACCAGGCCTTGGCCACCTACAATCCCGAACGGAACAGGATTTCTTCCAGATGCAAGCTGCCACAAGCAGGAAACGTGGCATATCATGGAGGGCCAAAGGCCTCCTACAAACTGACATCAGGCACCTGGGCAGCTGACTTTACTTACCCCTGGAAACAGCCCATCCTTTGTGTCACACTCCCTCTGCCGGGCACCCAGCTCCGGCCACCTACAATCCCGAACGGAACAGGATTTCTTCCAGATGCAAGCTGCCACAAGCAGGAAGCCTGGCTTCCCATGGAGGGCCAAAGGCCTCCTACAAACTGACATCAGGCACCTGGGCAGCTGACTTTACTTACCCCTTCAAACAGCCCATCCTTTTTGCCCAACTCCCTCTGCTGGGCACCTGGCCTCGGCCACCTACAATCCCGAACGAAACAGGATTTCTTCCAGATGCAAGCTGCCACAAGCTGGAAGCCTGGCTTCACTTGGAGGGCCAAAGGCATCCTAAAAACTTACATCAGGCACCTGGGGAGCTGACTTTACTTACCCCTGGAAACAGCCCATCCTTTGTGCCCAACTCCCTCTGCCGGGCACCAGGCCTCACCCACCTACAATCCCGAACGGAAAACGATTTCTTCCAGATGCAAGCTGCCACAAACAGGAAGACAAGCTTCCCTTGGAGTGCCAAAGGCCTCCTACAAACTGACATCAGGCACCTAGACAGCTGACTTTACTTACCCCTGGAAACAGGCCATCCTTTGTGCCCAACTCCCTCTGCCGGGTACCTGGCCTCGGCCACCTACAATCCCGAACGAAATAGGATTTCTTCCAGATGCAAGCTGCCACAAGCAGGAAACCTGGCTTCCCATGGAGGGCCAAAGGCCTCCTACAAACTGACATCAGGCACCTGGGCAGCTGACTGTACTTACCCCTGGAAACAGCCCATCCTTTGTGCCCAACTCCCTCAGCCGGGCACACAGCTCTGGCCACCTACAATCCCGAACAGAACAGGATTTCTTCCAGATGCAAGCTGCCACAAGCAGGAAGACTGGCTTCCGTTGGAGCGCCAAAGGCCTCCTACAAACTGACATCAGGCACCTGGGCCGCTGACTTTACTTACCCCTGGAAACAGGCCATCCTTTGTGCCCAACTCCCTCTGCCGGGCACCAGGCCTTGGCCACCTATAATCCCGAACGGAACAGGATTTCTTCCAGATGCAAGCTGCCACAAGCAGGAAGCCTGGCTTCCCATGGAGGGCCAAAGGCCTCCTACAAACTGACATCAGGCACCTGGCCAGCTGACTTTACTTTCCTCATGAAACAGGCCATCATTTGTGCCCAACTCCCTCTGCCGGGCACCAGGCCTCGGCCACCTACATTCCCGAACCGAACAGGATTTCTTCCAGATGCAAGCTGCCACAAACTGGAAGCCTGGCTTCCCTTGGAAGGCCAAAGTCCTCCTACAAACTGACATCAGGCACCTGGGCAGCTGACTTTACTTACCCCTGGAAATAGGGAATCCTTTGTGCCCCACTCCCTCAGCCGGGCACACAACTCCGGCCACCTACAATCCCGAACAGAAAAGGTTTTCATCCAGATGCAAGCTTCCACAAGCAGGAAGCCTGGCTTCCGTTGGAGCGCCAAAGGCCTCCTACAAACTGACATCAGGCACCTGGGCAGCTGACTTTACTTACCCCTGGAAACAGCCCATCCTTTTTGTCACACTCCCTCTGCCGGGCACCCAGCTCCGGCCACCTACAATCCCGAACGGAACAGGATTTCTTCCAGATGCAAGCTGCCACAAGCAGGAAGCCTGGCTTCCCATGGAGGGCCAAAGGCCTCCTACAAACTGACATCAGGCACCTGGGCAGCTGACTTTACTTACCCCTGGAAACAGCCCATCCTTTGTGCCCAACTCCCTCTGCCGGGCACCGGGCCTCGGCCACCTACAATCCCGAACGAAATAGGATTTCTTCCAGATGCAAGCTGCCACAAGCAGGAAACCTGGCTTCCCATGGAGGGCCAAAGGCCTCCTACAAACTGACATCAGGCACCTGGGCAGCTGACTGTACTTACCCCTGGAAACAGCCCATCCTTTGTGCCCAACTCCCTCAGCCGGGCACACAGCTCTGGCCACCTACAATCCCGAACAGAACAGGATTTCTTCCAGATGCAAGCTGCCACAAGCAGGAAGCCTGGCTTCCGTTGGAGGGCCAAAGGCCTCCTACAAACTGACATCAGGCACCTGGGCCGCTGACTTTACTTACCCCTGGAAACAGGCCATCCTTTGTGCCCAACTCCCTCTGCCGGGCACCTGGCATCTGCCACCTACAATCCCGAACGAAACAGGATTTCTTCCCGATGCAAGCTGCCACAAGCTGGAAGCCTGGCTTCCCATGGAGGACCAAAGGCCTCCTACAAACTGACATCAGGCACCTGGGCAGCTGACTTTACTTACCCCTGGAAACAGCCCATCCTTTGTGCCCAACTCCCTCTGCCGGGCACCTGGCCTCGGCCACCTACAATCCCGAACGAAACAGGATTTCTTCCCGATGCAAGCTGCCACAAGCTGGAAGCCTGGTTTCCCATGGAGGACCAAAGGCCTCCTACAAACTGACATCATGCACCTGGGCAGCTGACTTTTCTTTCCTCATGAAACAGGCCATCATTTGTGCCCAACTCCCTCTGCTGGGCACCTGGCCTCAGCCGTCTACAATCCCGAACGGAACAGGATTACTTCCCGATGCAAGCTGCCACAAGCTGGAAGCCATGCTTTCCATGGAGGACCAATAGCCACCTTTAAACTGACATCAGGCACCTGGGCAGCTGACTTTACTTACCCCTGGAAACAGGCCATCCTTTGTGCCCAACTCCCTCTGCCGGGCACCAGGCCTCGGCCACCTACAATCCTGAACGGAACAGGATTTCTTCCAGATGCAAGCTGCCACAAGCAGGAAACCTGGCTTATCATGGAGGGCCAAAGGCCTCCTACAAACTGACATCAGGCACCTGGGCAGCTGACTTTACTTACCCCTGGAAACAGGCCATCCTTTGTGCCCAACTCCCTCTGCCGGGCACCAGGCCTCGGCCACCTACAATCCTGAACGGAAAGGGATTTCTTCCAGATGCAAGCTGCCACAAGCAGGAAACCTCGCTTATCATGGAGGGCCAAAGGCCTCCTACAAACTGACATCAGGCACCTGGGCAGCTGACTTAATTTACTTCTGGAAACAGGACATCATTTGTGCCCAACTCTCTCAGCCGGGCTACTGGGCCTCGGCCACCTACAATCCCGAACGGAACAGCATTTCTTTCAGATGCAAGCTGCCTTGAACAGGAAGACTTGCTTCCCTTGGAGGGCCAAAGGCCTCCTACAAACTGACATCAGGCACCTGGGCAGCTGACTTTACTTACCCCTGGAAACAGGCCATCATTTGTGCCCATCTCCCTCTAGCGGTCCCACAGGTCCGGCCACCTACAATCCCGAACAGAACAGGATTTCTTCCAGATGCAAGCTGCCACAAGCAGGAAGCCTGGCTTTTGTTGGAGCGCCAAAGGCCTCCTACAAACTGACATCAGGCACCTGGGCCGCTGAATTTACTTACTTCTGGAAACAGGCCATCCTTTGTGCCCAACTCCCTCTGCCAGGCACCTGGACTTGGCCACCTACAATCCCAAACGGAACAGGATTTCTTCCAGATGCAAGCTGCCACAAGCTGGAAACGTGGCTTCACTTGGAGGGCCAAAGGCCTCCTACAAACTGACATCAGACACCTGGGCAGCTGACTTTACTTACACCTGGAAACAGGCCATCCTTTGTGCCCAACTCCCTCTGCCAGGCACCAGGCCTAACCCACCTACAATCCCGAACGGAAAAGTATTTCTTCCAGATGCAAGCTGCCAAAAACAGGAAGACAAGCTTCCCTTTGAGGGCCAAAGGCCTCCTAGAAACTGACATCAGGCACCTAGACAGCTGACTTTACTTACCCCTGGAAACAGGCCATCCTTTGTGCCCAACTCCCTTTGCCGGGCACCTGGACTCGGCCACCTACAATCCCGAACGAAACAGGATTTCTTCCAGATGCAAGCTGCCACAAGCAGGAAACCTGGCTTCCCATGGAGGGCCAAAGGCCTCCTACAAACTGACATCAGGCACCTGGGCAGCTGACTGTACTTACCCCTGGAAACAGCCCATCCTTTGTGCCCAACTCCCTCAGCCGGGCACACAGCTCCGGCCACCTACAATCCCGAACAGAACAGGATTTCTTCCAGATGCAAGCTGCCACAAGCAGGAAGCCTGGCTTCCGTTGGAGCGCCAAAGGCCTCCTACAAACTGACATCAGGCACCTGGGCCGCTGACTTTACTTACCCCTGGAAACAGGCCATCCTTTGTGCCCAACTCCCTCTGCCGGGCACCAGGCCTCGGCCACCTACAATCCCGAACGGAACAGGATTTCTTCCAGATGCAAGCTGCCACAAGCAGGAAACCTGGCTTATCATGGAGGGCCAAAGGCCTCCTAAAAACTGACATCAGGCACCTGGGCAGCTGACTTTACTTACCCCTGGAAACAGCCCATCCTTTGTGTCCAACTCCCTCTGCCGGGCACCCAGCTCCGGCCACCTACAATCCCGAACGGAACAGGATTTCTTCCAGATGCAAGCTGCCACAAGCAGGAAGCCTGGCTTCCCATGGAGGGCCGAAGGCATCCTAAAAACTTACATCAGGCACCTGGGGAGCTGACTTTACTTACCCCTGGAAACAGGCCATCCTTTGTGCCCAACTCCCTTTGCCGGGCACCTGGACTCGGCCACCTACAATCCCGAACGAAACAGGATTTCTTCCAGATGCAAGCTGCCACAAGCAGGAAACCTGGCTTCCCATGGAGGGCCAAAGGCCTCCTACAAACTGACATCAGGCACCTGGGCAGCTGACTGTACTTACCCCTGGAAACAGCCCATCCTTTGTGCCCAACTCCCTCAGCCGGGCACACAGCTCCGGCCACCTACAATCCCGAACAGAACAGGATTTCTTCCAGATGCAAGCTGCCACAAGCAGGAAGCCTGGCTTCCGTTGGAGCGCCAAAGGCCTCCTACAAACTGACATCAGGCACCTGGGCCGCTGACTTTACTTACCCCTGGAAACAGGCCATCCTTTGTGCCCAACTCCCTCTGCCGGGCACCAGGCCTCGGCCACCTACAATCCCGAACGGAACAGGATTTCTTCCAGATGCAAGCTGCAACAAGCAGGAAACCTGGCTTATCATGGAGGGACAAAGGCCTCCTAAAAACTGACATCAGGCACCTGGGCAGCTGACTTTACTTACCCCTGGAAACAGCCCATCCTTTGTGTCCAACTCCCTCTGCCGGGCACCCAGCTCCGGCCACCTACAATCCCGAACGGAACAGGATTTCTTCCAGATGCAAGCTGCCACAAGCAGGAAGCCTGGCTTCCCATGGAGGGCCGAAGGCATCCTAAAAACTTACATCAGGCACCTGGGGAGCTGACTTTACTTACCCCTGGAAACAGCCCATCCTTTGTGCCCAACTCCCTCTGCCGGGCACCAGGCCTCACCCACCTACAATCCCGAACGGAAAAGGATTTCTTCCAGATGCAAGCTGCCACAAACAGGAAGACAAGCTTCCCTTGGAGTGCCAAAGGCCTCCTACAAACTGACATCAGGCACCTAGACAGCTGACTTTACTTACTTCTGGAAACAGGCCATCCTTTGTGCCCAACTCCCTCTGCCGGGCACCAGGCCTTGGCCACCTATAATCCCGAACGGAACAGGATTTCTTCCAGATGCAAGCTGCCACAAGCAGGAAACCTGGCTTATCATGGAGGGCCAAAGGCCTCCTACAAACTGACATCAGGCACCTGGGCAGCTGACTTTACTTACCCCTGGAAACAGCCCATCCTTTGTGTCCAACTCCCTCTGCCGGGCACCCAGCTCCGGCCACCTACAATCCCGAACGGAACAGGATTTCTTCCAGATGCAAGCTGCCACAAGCAGGAAGCCTGGCTTCACTTGGAGGGCCAAAGGCCTCCTACAAACTGACATCAGGCACCTGGGCAGCTGACTGTACTTACCCCTGGAAACAGCCCATCCTTTGTGCCCAACTCCCTCTGCTGGGCACCTGGCCTCGGCCACCTACAATCCCGAACGAAACAGGATTTCTTCCAGATGCAAGCTGCCACAAGCTGGAAGCCTGGCTTATCATGGAGGGCCAAAGGCCACCTAAAAACTTACATCAGGCACCTGGGGAGCTGACTTTACTTACCCCTGGAAACAGGCCATCCTTTGTGCCCAACTCCCTCTGCCGGGCACCAGGCCTCACCCACCTACAATCCCGAACGGAAAAGGATTTCTTCCAGATGCAAGCTGCCACAAACAGGAAGACAAGCATCCCTTGGAGGGCCAAAGGCCTCCTACAAACTGACATCAGGCACCTAGACAGCTGACTTTACTTACCCCTGGAAACAGGCCATCCTTTGTGCCCAGCTCCCTCTGCCGGGCACAGAGCTCCGGCCACCTACAATCCCGAACGAAACAGGATTTCTTCCCGATGCAAGCTGCCACAAGCTGGAAGCCTGGTTTCCCATGGAGGACCAAAGGCCTCCTACAAACTGACATCATGCACCTGGGCAGCTGACTTTTCTTTCCTCATGAAACAGGCCATCATTTGTGCCCAACTCCCTCTGCTGGGCACCTGGCCTCAGCTGTCTACAATCCCGAACGGAACAGGATTACTTCCCGATGCAAGCTGCCACAAGCTGGAAGCCATGCTTTCCATGGAGGACCAATAGCCACCTTTAAACTGACATCAGGCACCTGGGCAGCTGACTTTACTTACACCTGGAAACAGGCCATCCTTTGTGCCCAACTCCCTCTGCCGGGCACCAGGCCTCGGCCACCTACAATCCTGAACGGAACAGGATTTCTTCCAGATGCAAGCTGCCACAAGCAGGAAACATGGCTTATCATGGAGGGCCAAAGGCCTCCTAAAAACTGACATCAGGCACCTGGGCAGCTGACTTAATTTACTTCTGGAAACAGGACATCATTTGTGCCCAACTCTCTCAGCCGGGCTACTGGGCCTCGGCCACCTACAATCCCGAACGGAACAGCATTTCTTCCAGATGCAAGCTGCCTTGAACAGGAAGACTTGCTTCCCTTGGAGGGCCAAAGGCCTCCTACAAACTGACATCAGGCACCTGGGCAGCTGACTTTACTTACCCCTGGAAACAGGCCATCATTTGTGCCCATCTCCCTCTAGCGGTCCCACAGCTCCGGCCACCTACAATCCCGAACAGAACAGGATTTCTTCCAGATGCAAGCTGCCACAAGCAGGAAGCCTGGCTTCCGTTGGAGCGCCAAAGGCCTCCTACAAACTGACATCAGGCACCTGGGCCGCTGAATTTACTTACTTCTGGAAACAGGCCATCCTTTGTGCCCAACTCCCTCTGCCGGGCACCTGGACTTGGCTACCTACAATCCCGAACGGAACAGGATTTCTTCCAGATGCAAGCTGCCACAAGCTGGAAACGTGGCTTCACTTGGAGGGCCAAAGGCCTCCTACAAACTGACATCAGACACCTGGGCAGCTGACTTTACTTACACCTGGAAACAGGCCATCCTTTGTGCCCAACTCCCTCTGCCAGGCACCAGGCCTCACCCACCTACAATCCCGAACGGAAAAGTATTTCTTCCAGATGCAAGCTGCCAAAAACAGGAAGACAAGCTTCCCTTTGAGGGCCAAAGGCCTCCTAGAAACTGACATCAGGCACCTAGACAGCTGACTTTACTTACCCCTGGAAACAGGCCATCCTTTGTGCCCAGCTCCCTCTGCCGGGCACAGAGCTCCGGCCACCTACAATCTTGAACGGAACAGGATTTCTTCCAGATGCAAGCTGCCACAAGCAGGAAGCCTGGCTTCCGTTGGAGCTCCAAAGGCCTCCTACAAACTGACATCAGGCACCTGGGCCGCTGACTTTACTTACCCCTGGAAACAGGCCATCCTTTGTGCCCAACTCCCTCTGCCGGGCACCTGGCATCGGCCACCTACAATCCCGAACGAAACAGGATTTCTTCCCGATGCAAGCTGCCACAAGCTGGAAGCCTGGCTTCCCTTGGAGGACCAAAGGCCTCCTACAAACTGACATCAGGCACCTTGGCAGCTGACTGTACTTACCCCTGGAAACAGCCCATCCTTTGTGCCCAACTCCCTCTGCCGGGCACACAGCTCCGGCCACCTACAATCTTGAACGGAACAGGATTTCTTCCAGATGCAAGCTGCCACAAGCAGGAAGCCTGGCTTCCGTTGGAGCGCCAAAGGCCTCCTACAAACTGACATCAGGCACCTGGGCCGCTGACTTTACTTACCCCTGGAAACAGGCCATCCTTTGTGCCCAACTCCCTCTGCCGGGCACCTGGCATCGGCCACCTACAATCCCGAACGAAACAGGATTTCTTCCCGATGCAAGCTGCCACAAGCTGGAAGCCTGGCTTCCCATGGAGGACCAAAGGCCTCCTACAAACTGACATCATGCACCTGGGCAGCTGACTTTTCTTTCCTCATGAAACAGGCCATCCTTTGTGCCCAAATCTCTCTGCTGGGCACCGGGCCTCAGCCGTCTACAATCCCGAACGGAACAGGATTACTTCCCGATGCAAGCTGCCACAAGCTGGAAGCCATGCTTTCCATGGAGGACCAATAGCCACCTTTAAACTGACATCAGGCACCTGGGCAGCTGACTTTACTTACCCCTGGAAACAGGCCATCCTTTTTGCCCAACTCCCTCTGCCGGGCACCAGGCCTCGGCCACCTACAATCCTGAACGGAACAGGATTTCTTCCAGATGCAAGCTGCCTTGAACAGGAAGACTTGCTTCCCTTGGAGGGCCAAAGGCCTCCTACAAACTGACATCAGGCACCTGGGCAGCTGACTTTACTTACCCCTGGAAACAGGCCATCATTTGTGCCCATCTCCCTCTGCCGGTCCCACAGCTCCGGCCACCTACAATCCCGAACAGAACAGGATTTCTTCCAGATGCAAGCTGCCACAAGCAGGAAGCCTGGCTTCCGTTGTAGCGCCAAAGGCCTCCTACAAGCTGACATCAGGCACCTGGGCCGCTGACTTTACTTACCCCTGGAAACAGGCCATCCTTTGTGCCCAACTCCCTCTGCCGGGCACCAGGCCTTGGCCACCTACAATCCCGAACAGAACAGGATTTCTTCCAGATGCAAGCTGCCACAAGCAGGAAACCTGGCTTATCATGGAGGGCCAAAAGCCTCCTACAAACTGACATCAGGCACCTGGGCAGCTGACTTTACTTACCCCTGGAAACAGCCCATCCTTTGTGTCCAACTCCCTCTGCCGGGCACCCAGCTCCGGCCACCTACAATCCCGAACGGAACAGGATTTCTTCCAGATGCAAGCTGCCACAAGCAGGAAGCCTGGCTTCCCATGGAGGGCCGAAGGCCTCCTACAAACTGACATCAGGCACCTGGGCAGCTGACTTTACTTACCCCTGGAAAAAGCCCATCCTTTGTGCCCAACTCCCTCTGCTGGGCACCTGGCCTCGGCCACCTACAATCCCGAACGAAACAGGATTTCTTCCAGATGCAAGCTGCCACAAGCTGGAAGCCTGGCTTCACTTGGAGGGCCAAAGGCCTCCAAAAAACTTACATCAGGCACCTGGGGAGCTGACTTTACTTACCCCTGGAAACAGGCCATCCTTGGTGCCAAACTCCCTCTGCCGGGCACCTGGCCTCGGCCACCTACAATCCCGAACGAAACAGGATTTCTTCCAGATGCAAGCTGCCACAAGCAGGAAACCTGGCTTCCCATGGAGGGCCAAAGGCCTCCTACAAACTGACATCAGGCACCTGGGCAGCTGACTTTACTTACCCCTGGAAACAGGCCATCCTTTGTGCCCAACTCCCTCTGCCGGGCACCAGGCCTCGGCCACCTACAATCCCGAACGGAACAGGATTTCTTCCAGATGCAAGCTGCCACAAGCAGGAAACCTGGCTTATCATGGAGGGCCAAAGGCCTCCTACAAACTGACATCAGGCACCTGGGCAGCTGACTTAACTTACTTCTGGAAACAGGACATCATTTGTGCCCAACTCTCTCAGCCGGGCTACTGGGCCTCGGCCACCTACAATCCCGAACGGAACAGCATTTCTTCCAGATGCAAGCTGCCTTGAACAGGAAGACTTGCTTCCATTGGAGGGCCAAAGGCCTCCTACAAACTGACATCAGGCACCTGGGCAGCTGACTTTACTTACCCCTGGAAACAGGCCATCATTTGTGCCCATCTCCCTCTGCCGGTACCACAGCTCCGGCCACCTAAAATCCCGAACAGAACAGGATTTCTTCCAGATGCAGGCTGCCACAAGCAGGAAGCCTGGCTTCCGTTGGAGCGTCCAAAGGCCTCCTACAAAACTGACATCAGGCACCTGGGCCGCTGAATTTACTTACTTCTGGAAATAGGCCATCCTTTGTGCCCAACTCCCTCTGCCGGGCACCTGGACTCGGCCACCTACAATCCCGAACGGAACAGGATTTCTTCCAGATGCAAGCTGCCACAAGCTGGAAACGTGGCTTCACTTGGAGGGCCAAAGGCCTCCTACAAACTGACATCAGACACCTGGGCAGCTGACTTTACTTACCCCTGGAAACAGGCCATCCTTTGTGCCCAACTCCCTCTGCCAGGCACCAGGCCTCACCCACCTACAATCCCGAACGGAAAAGTATTTCTTCCAGATGCAAGCTGCCAAAAACAAGAAGACAAGCTTCCCTTGGAGGGCCAAAGGCTTCCTACAAACTGACATCAGGCACCTAGACAGCTGACTTTACTTACCCCTGGAAACAGGCCATCCTTTGTGCCCAACTCCCTCTGCCGGGCACACAGCTCCGGCCACCTACAATCCCGAACGGAACAGGATTTCTTCCAGATGCAAGCTGCCACAAGCAGGAAACCTGGCTTCCCATGGAGGGCCAAAGGCCTCCTACAAACTGACATCAGGCACCTGGACAGCTGACTGTACTTACCCCTGGAAACAGCCCATCCTTTGTGCCCAACTCCCTCAGCCGGGCACACAGCTCCGGCCACCTACAATCCCGAACAGAACAGGATTTCTTCCAGATGCAAGCTGCCACAAGCAGGAAGCCTGGCTTCCGTTGTAGCGCCAAAGGCCTCCTACAAGCTGACATCAGGCACCTGGGCCGCTGACTTTACTTACCCCTGGAAACAGGCCATCCTTTGTGCCCAACTCCCTCTGCCGGGCACCAGGCCTTGGCCACCTACAATCCCGAACGGAACAGGATTTCTTCCAGATGCAAGCTGCCACAAGCAGGAAACCTGGCTTATCATGGAGGGCCAAAAGCCTCCTACAAACTGACATCAGGCACCTGGGCAGCTGACTTTACTTACCCCTGGAAACAGCCCATCCTCTGTGTCCAACTCCCTCTGCCGGGCACCCAGCTCCGGCCACCTACAATCCCGAACGGAACAGGATTTCTTCCAGATGCAAGCTGCCACAAGCAGGAAGCCTGGCTTCCCATGGAGGGCCGAAGGCCTCCTACAAACTGACATCAGGCACCTGGGCAGCTGACTTTACTTACCCCTGGAAAAAGCCCATCCTTTGTGCCCAACTCCCTCTGCTGGGCACCTGGCCTCGGCCACCTACAATCCCGAACGAAACAGGATTTCTTCCAGATGCAAGCTGCCACAAGCTGGAAGCCTGGCTTCACTTGGAGGGCCAAAGGCCTCCAAAAAACTTACATCAGGCACCTGGGGAGCTGACTTTACTTACCCCTGGAAACAGGCCATCCTTGGTGCCAAACTCCCTCTGCCGGGCACCTGGCCTCGGCCACCTACAATCCCGAACGAAACAGGATTTCTTCCAGATGCAAGCTGCCACAAGCAGGAAACCTGGCTTATCATGGAGGGCCAAAGGCCTCCTAAAAACTGACATCAGGCACCTGGGCAGCTGACTTTACTTACCCCTGGAAACAGGCCATCCTTTGTGCCCAACTCCCTCTGCCGGTCACCAGGCCTCGGCCACCTACAATCCTGAACGGAACAGGATTTCTTCCAGATGCAAGCTGCCACAAGCAGGAAACCTGGCTTATCATGGAGGGCCAAAGGCCTCCTACAAACTGACATCAGGCACCTGGGCAACTGACTTAACTTACTTCTGGAAACAGGACATCATTTGTGCCCAACTCTCTCAGCCGGGCTACTGGGCTCGGCCACCTACAATCCCGAACGGAACAGTATTACTTCCAGATGCAAGCTGCCTTGAACAGGAAGACTTGCTTCCCTTGGAGGGCCAAAGGCCTCCTACAAACTGACATCAGGCACCTGGGCAGCTGACTTTACTTACCCCTGGAAACAGGCCATCATTTGTGCCCATCTCCCTCTGCCGGTCCCACAGCTCCGGCCACCTACAATCCCGAACAGAACAGGATTTCTTCCAGATGCAAGCTGCCACAAGCAGGAAGCCTGGCTTCCGTTGGAGCGCCAAAGGCCTCCTACAAACTGACATCAGGCACCTGGGCCGCTGACTTTACTTACTTCTGGAAACAGGCCATCCTTTGTGCCCAACTCCCTCTGCCGGGCACCTGGCCTCGGCCACCTACAATCCCGAACGGAACAGGAGTTCTTCCAGATGCAAACTGCCACAAACTGGAAGACTTGCTTCCGTTGGAGGGCCAAAGGTCACCTACAAACTGACATCAGGCACCTGGGCCGCTGACTTTACTTACTCCAAAAAACAGGTCATCCTTTGTTCCCTGCTCTCCCAGCCTTGCATGTAGCTCCGGCTACCTACAATCCCGAACGAAACAGGATTTCTTCCAGATGCAAGCTGCCACAGGCAGGAAGCCTGGCTTCCCATGGAGGGCCAAAGGCCTCCTAAAAACTGACATCAGGCACCTGGCCAGCTGACTTTACTTACCCCTGGAAACAGCCCATCCTTTGTGTCCAACTCCCTCTGCCGGGCACCCAGCTCCGGCCTCCTGCAATCCCGAACGGAACAGGATTACTTCCCGATGCAAGCTGCCACAAGCAGGAAGCCTGGATTCCGTTGGAGCGCCAAAGGCCTCCTACAAACTGACATCAGGCACCTGGGCAGCTGACTTTTCTTTCCTCATGAAACAGGCCATCATTTGTGCCCAACTCCCTCTGCCGGGCACCTGGCCTCGGCCACCTACAATCCCGAACAGAACAGGATTACTTCCCGATGCAAGCTGCCACAACTTGGAAGCCGGGCTTTCCATGCAGGACCAATAGCCACCTTTAAACTGACATCAGGCACCTGGGCAGCTGACTTTACTTACCCCTGGAAACAGGCCATCCTTTGTGCCCAACTCTCTCAGCCGGGCAACTGGCCTCGGCCACCTACAATCCCGAACGGAACAGGATTTCTTCCAGATGCAATCTGCCTTGAACAGGAAGATTTGCTTCCCTTGGAGCGCCAAAGGCCTACTAGAAACTTACATCATACACCTGGGCAGCTGACTTTACTTTCCTCATGAAACAGGCCATCATTTGTGCCCAAATCCCTCTGCTGGGCACCGGGCCTCAGACGCCTACAATCCCGAACGGAACAGGATTACTTCCCGATGCATGCTGCCACAAGCTGGATGCCATGCTTTCCATGGAGGACCAATAGCCACCTTTAAACTGACATCAGGCACCTGGGCAGCTGACTTTACTTACCCCTGGAAACAGGCCATCATTTGTGCCCAAATCCCTCTGCCGGGCACCTGGCCTCGGCCACCTACAATCCCGAACGGAACAGCACTTCTTCCAGATGCAAACTGCCACAAACTGGAAGACTTGCTTCCGTTAGAGGGCCAAAGGTCACCGACAAACTGACATCAGGCACCTGGGCCGCTGACTTTTCTTACTCCTAAAAACAGGTCATCCTTTGTTCCCTGCTCTCCCAGCCTTGCATGTAGCTCCGGCTACCTACAATCCCGAACGAAACAGGATTTCTTCCAGATGCAAGCTGCCACAGGCAGGAAGCCTGGCTTCCCATGGAGGGCCAAAGGCCTCCTACAAACTGACATCAGGCACCTGACCAGCTGACTTTACTTTCCTCATGAAACAGGCCATCATTTGTGCCCAACTCCCTCTGCCGGGCACCAGGCCTCGGCCACCTACAATCCCGAACGAAACAGGATTTCTTCCAGATGCAAGCTGCCACAAAGTGGAAGCCTGGCTTCCCTTTAAAGGCCAAAGTCCTCCTACAAACTGACATCAGGAACCTGGGCAGCTGACTTTACTTACCCCTGGAAACAGCCCATCCTTTGTGCCCAACTCGCTCTCCTGGGCACCTGGCCTCGGCCACCTACAATCCCGAACAGAACAGGATTACTTCCCGATGCAAGCTGCCACAACTTGGAAGCCGGGCTTTCCAAGCAGGACCAATAGCCACCTGCAAACTGACATCAGGCACCTGGGCAGCTGACTTTACTTACCCCTGGAAACAGGCCATCCTTTGTGCCCAACTCTCTCAGCCGGGCAACTGGCCTCGGCCACCTACAATCCCGAACGGAACAGGATTTCTTCCAGATGCAATCTGCCTTGAACAGGAAGACTTGCTTCCCTTGGAGCGCCAAAGGCCTACTAGAAACTTACATCAGGAATCTGGGGAGCTGACTTTACTTACCCCTGGAAACAGGCCATCCTTTGTGCCCAACTCCCTCTGCCGGGCACCAGGCCTTGGCCACCTACAATCCCGAACGGAACAGGATTTCTTCCAGATGCAAGCTGCCACAAGCAGGAAACCTGGCTTATCATGGAGGGCCAAAGGCCTCCTACAAACTGACATCAGGCACCTGGGCAGCTGACTTTACTTACCCCTGGAAACAGCCCATCCTTTGTTTCCAACTCCCTCTGCCGGGCACCCAGCTCCGGCCACCTGCAATCCAGAACGGAACAGGATTTCTTCCAGATGCAAGCTGCCACAAGCTGGAAGCCTGGCTTCCCATGGAGGGCCAAAGGCCTCCTACAAACTGACATCAGGCACCTGGGCAGCTGCCTTTACTTACCCCTGGAAACAGCCCATCCTTTGTGCCCAACTCCCTCTGCTGGGCACCTTGCCTCGGTCACCTACAATCCCGAACAAAACAGGATTTCTTCCAGATGCAAGCTGCCACAAACTGGAAGCCTGGCTTCACTTGGATGGCCAAAGGCCTCATAAAAACTTACATCAGGCACCTGGGGAGCTGATTTTACTTACCCCTGGAAACAGGCCATCGTTTGTGCCCAACTCCCTCTGCCGGGCACCTGGCCTCGGCCACCTACAATCCCGAACGGAACAGGATTTCTTCCAGATACAAGCTGCCACAAGCAGGAAACCTGGCTTCCCATGGAGGGCCAAAGTCCTCCTACAAACTGACATCAGGCACCTGGGCAGCTGACTGTATTTACCCCTAGAAACAGCCCATCGTTTGTGCCCAACTCCCTCTGCCGGATCCACAGCTCCGGCCACCTACAATCCCGAACAGAACAGGATTACTTCCCGATGCAAGCTGCCACAAGCAGGAAGCCTGGATTCCGTTGGAGCGCCAAAGGCCTCCTACAAACTGACATCAGGCACCTGGGCAGCTGACTTTACTTACCCCTGGAAACAGGCCATCCTTTGTGCCCAACTCCCTCTGCCGGGCACCAGGCCTCACCCACCTACAATCCCGAACGGAAAAGGATTTCTTCCAGATCCAAGCTGCCACAAACAGGAAGACAAGCTTCCCTTGGAGTGCCAAAGGCCTCCTACAAACTGACATCAGGCACCTGGGCAGCTGACTTTACTTACCCCTGGCAACAGCCCATCCTTTGTGCCCAACTCCCTCTGCTGGGCACCTGGCCTCGGCCACCTACAATCCCGAACGAAACAGGATTTCTTCCAGATGCAAGCTGCCACAAGCTGGAAGCCTGGCTTCACTTGGAGGGCCAAAGGCATCCTAAAAACTTACATCAGGCACCTGGGGAGCTGACTTTACTTACCCCTGGAAACAGCCCATCCTTTGTGCCCAACTCCCTCTGCCGGGCACCAGGCCTCACCCACCTACAATCCCGAACGGAAAAGGATTTCTTCCAGATGCAAGCTGCCACAAACAGGAAGACAAGCTTCCCTTGGAGTGCCAAAGGCCTCCTACAAACTGACATCAGGCACCTAGACAGCTGACTTTACTTACTTCTGGAAACAGGCCATCCTTTGTGCCCAACTCCCTCTGCCGGGCACCAGGCCTTGGCCACCTATAATCCCGAACGGAACAGGATTTCTTCCAGATGCAAGCTGCCACAAGCAGGAAACCTGGCTTATCATGGAGGGCCAAAGGCCTCCTACAAACTGACATCAGGCACCTGGGCAGCTGACTTTACTTACCCCTGGAAACAGCCCATCCTTTGTGTCCAACTCCCTCTGCCGGGCACCCAGCTCCGGCCTCCTGCAATCCCGAACGGAACAGGATTACTTCCCGATGCAAGCTGCCACAAGCAGGAAGCCTGGATTCCGTTGGAGCGCCAAAGGCCTCCTACAAACTGACATCAGGCACCTGGGCAGCTGACTTTTCTTTCCTCATGAAACAGGCCATCATTTGTGCCCAACTCCCTCTGCCGTGCACCTGGCCTCGGCCACCTACAATCCCGAACAGAACAGGATTACTTCCCGATGCAAGCTGCCACAACTTGGAAGCCGGGCTTTCCATGCAGGACCAATAGCCACCTTTAAACTGACATCAGGCACCTGGGCAGCTGACTTTACTTACCCCTGGAAACAGGCCATCCTTTGTGCCCAACTCTCTCAGCCGGGCAACTGGCCTCGGCCACCTACAATCCCGAACGGAACAGGATTTCTTCCAGATGCAATCTGCCTTGAACAGGAAGATTTGCTTCCCTTGGAGCGCCAAAGGCCTACTAGAAACTTACATCATACACCTGGGCAGCTGACTTTACTTTCCTCATGAAACAGGCCATCATTTGTGCCCAAATCCCTCTGCTGGGCACCGGGCCTCAGACGCCTACAATCCCGAACGGAACAGGATTACTTCCCGATGCATGCTGCCACAAGCTGGAAGCCATGCTTTCCATGGAGGACCAATAGCCACCTTTAAACTGACATCAGGCACCTGGGCAGCTGACTTTACTTACCCCTGGAAACAGCCCATCCTTTGTGCCCAACTCCCTCTGCTGGGCACCTTGCCTCGGTCACCTACAATCCCGAACAAAACAGGATTTCTTCCAGATGCAAGCTGCCACAAACTGGAAGCCTGGCTTCACTTGGATGGCCAAAGGCCTCATAAAAACTTACATCAGGCACCTGGGGAGCTGATTTTACTTACCCCTGGAAACAGGCCATCGTTTATGCCCAACTCCCTCTGCCGGGCACCTGGCCTCGGCCACCTACAATCCCGAACGGAACAGGATTTCTTCCAGATACAAGCTGCCACAAGCAAAAAACCTGGCTTCCCATGGAGGGCCAAAGTCCTCCTACAAACTGACATCAGGCACCTGGGCAGCTGACTGTATTTACCCCTAGAAACAGCCCATCGTTTGTGCCCAACTCCCTCTGCCGGATCCACAGCTCGGGCCACCTACAATCCCGAACAGAACAGGATTACTTCCCGATGCAAGCTGCCACAAGCAGGAAGCCTGGATTCCGTTGGAGCGCAAAGGCCTCCTACAAACTGACATCAGGCACCTGGGCAGCTGACTTTACTTACCCCTGGAAACAGGCCATCCTTTTTTCCCAACTCCCTCTGCCGGGCACCAGGCCTCACCCACCTACAATCCCGAACGGAAAAGGATTTCTTCCAGATCCAAGCTGCCACAAACAGGAAGACAAGCTTCCCTTGGAGTGCCAAAGGCCTCCTACAAACTGACATCAGGCACCTGGGCAGCTGACTTTACTTACCCCTGGAAACAGCCCATCCTTTGTGCCCAACTCCCTCTGCTGGGCACCTGGCCTCGGCCACCTACAATCCCGAACGAAACAGGATTTCTTCCAGATGCAAGCTGCCACAAGCTGGAAGCCTGGCTTCACTTGGAGGGCCAAAGGCATCCTAAAAACTTACATCAGGCACCTGGGGAGCTGACTTTACTTACCCCTGGAAACAGCCCATCCTTTGTGCCCAACTCCCTCTGCCGGGCACCAGGCCTCACCCACCTACAATCCCGAACGGAAAAGGATTTCTTCCAGATGCAAGCTGCCACAAACAGGAAGACAAGCTTCCCTTGGAGTGCCAAAGGCCTCCTACAAACTGACATCAGGCACCTAGACAGCTGACTTTACTTACTTCTGGAAACAGGCCATCCTTTGTGCCCAACTCCCTCTGCCGGGCACCAGGCCTTGGCCACCTATAATCCCGAACGGAACAGGATTTCTTCCAGATGCAAGCTGCCACAAGCAGGAAACCTGGCTTATCATGGAGGGCCAAAGGCCTGCTACAAACTGACATCAGGCACCTGGGCAGCTGACTTTACTTACCCCTGGAAACAGCCCATCCTTTGTGTCCAACTCCCTCTGCCGGGCACCCAGCTCCGGCCACCTACAATCCCGAACGGAACAGGATTTCTTCCAGATGCAAGCTGCCACAAGCAGGAAGCCTGGCTTCACTTGGAGGGCCAAAGGCCTCCTACAAACTGACATCAGGCACCTGGGCAGCTGACTTTACTTACCCCTGGAAACAGCCCATCCTTTGTGCCCAACTCCCTCTGCTGGGCACCTGGCCTCGGCCACCTACAATTCCGAACGAAACAGGATTTCTTCCAGATGCAAGCTGCCACAAGCTGGAAGCCTGGCTTCACTTGGAGGGCCAAAGGCCTCCTAAAAACTTACATCAGGCACCTGGGGAGCTGACTTTACTTACCCCTGGAAACAGGCCATCCTTTGTGCCCAACTCCCTCTGCCGGGCACCAGGCCTCACCCACCTACAATCCCGAACGGAAAAGGATTTCTTCCAGATGCAAGCTGCCACACACAGGAAGACAAGCATCCCTTGGAGGGCCAAAGGCCTCCTACAAACTGACATCAGGAACCTAGACAGCTGACTTTACTTACCCCTGGAAACAGGCCATCCTTTGTGCCCAGCTCCCTCTGCCGGGCACAGAGCTCCGGCCACCTACAATCTTGAACGGAACAGGATTTCTTCCAGATGCAAGCTGCCACAAGCAGGAAGCCTGGCTTCCGTTGGAGCTCCAAAGGCCTCCTACAAACTGACATCAGGCACCTGGGCCGCTGACTTTACTTACCCCTGGAAACAGGCCATCATTTGTGCCCAACTCCCTCTGCCGGGCACCAGGCATCGGCCACCTACAATCCCGAACGAAACAGGATTTCTTCCCGATGCAAGCTGCCACAAGCTGGAAGCCTGGCTTCCCATAGAGGACCAAAGGCCTCCTACAAACTGACATCAGGCACCTTGGCAGCTGACTGTACTTACCCCTGGAAACAGCCCATCCTTTGTGCCCAACTCCCTCTGCCGGGCACACAGCTCCGGCCACCTACAATCTTGAACGGAACAGGATTTCTTCCAGATGCAAGCTGCCACAAGCAGGAAGCCTGGCTTCCGTTGGAGCGCCAAAGGCCTCCTACAAACTGACATCAGGCACCTGGGCCGCTGACTTTACTTACCCCTGGAAACAGGCCATCCTTTGTGCCCAACTCCCTCTGCCGGGCACCTGGCATCGGCCACCTACAATCCCGAACGAAACAGGATTTCTTCCCGATGCAAGCTGCCACAAGCTGGAAGCCTGGCTTCCCATGGAGGACCAAAGGCCTCCTACAAACTGACATCATGCACCTGGGCAGCTGACTTTTCTTTCCTCATGAAACAGGCCATCATTTGTGCCCAAATCTCTCTGCTGGGCACCGGGCCTCAGCCGTCTACAATCCCGAACGGAACAGGATTACTTCCCGATGCAAGCTGCCACAAGCTGGAAGCCATGCTTTCCATGGAGGACCAATAGCCACCTTTAAACTGACATCAGGCACCTGGGCAGCTGACTTTACTTACCCCTGGAAACAGGCCATCCTTTGTGCCCAACTCCCTCTGCCGGGCACCAGGCCTCGGCCACCTACAATCCTGAACGGAACAGGATTTCTTCCAGATGCAAGCTGCCTTGAACAGGAAGACTTGCTTCCCTTGGAGGGCCAAAGGCCTCCTACAAACTGACATCAGGCACCTGGGCAGCTGACTTTACTTACCCCTGGAAACAGGCCATCATTTGTGCCCATCTCCCTCTGCCGGTCCCACAGCTCCGGCCACCTACAATCCCGAACAGAACAGGATATCTTCCAGATGCAAGCTGCCACAAGCAGGAAGCCTGGCTTCCGTTGGAGCGCCAAAGGCCTCCTACAAACTGACATCAGGCACCTGGGCCGCTGAATTTACTTACTTCTGGAAACAGGCCATCCTTTGTGCCCAACTCCCTCTGCCGGGCACCTGGACTTGGCCACCTACAATCCCGAACGGAACAGGATTTCTTCCAGATGCAAGCTGCCACAAGCTGGAAACGTGGCTTCACTTGGAGGGCCAAAGGCCTCCTACAAACTGACATCAGACACCTGGGCAGCTGACTTTACTTACCCCTGGAAACAGGCCATCCTTTGTGCCCAACTCCCTCTGCTGGGCACCGGGCCTCACCCACCTACAATCCCGAACGGAAAAGTATTTCTTCCAGATGCAAGCTGCCAAAAACAGGAAGACAAGCTTCCCTTTGAGGGCCAAAGGCCTCCTACAAACTGACATCAGGCACCTAGACAGCTGACTTTACTTACCCCTGGAAACAGGCCATCCTTTGTGCCCAACTCCCTCTGCCGAGCACCTGGCCTCGGCCACCTACAATCCCGAACGAAACAGGATTACTTCCAGATGCAAGCTGCCACAAGCAGGAAACCTGGCTTCCCATGGAGGGCCAAAGGCCTCCTACAAACTGACATCAGGCACCTGGGCAGCTGACTGTACTTACCCCTGGAAACAGCCCATCCTTTGTGCCCAACTCCCTCAGCCGGGCACACAGCTCCGGCCACCTACAATCCCGAACAGAACAGGATTTCTTCCAGATGCAAGCTGCCACAAGCAGGAAGCCTGGCTTCCGTTGGAGCGCCAAAGGCCTCCTACAAACTGACATCAGGCACCTGGGCAGATGACTTTACTTACCCCTGGAAACAGGCCATCCTTTGTGCCCAACTCCCTCTGCCGGGCACCAGGCCTTGGCCACCTACAATCCCGAACGGAACAGGATTTCTTCCAGATGCAAGCTGCCACAAGCAGGAAACCTGGCTTATCATGGAGGGCCAAAGGCCTCCTACAAACTGACATCAGGCACCTGGGCAGCTGACTTTACTTACCCCTGGAAACAGCCCATCCTTTGTGTCCAACTCCCTCTGCCGGGCACCCAGCTCCGGCCACCTACAATCCCGAACGGAACAGGATTTCTTCCAGATGCAAGCTGCCACAAGCAGGAAGCCTGGCTTCCCATGGAGGGCCGAAGGCCTCCTACAAACTGACATCAGGCACCTGGGCAGCTGACTTTACTTACCCCTGGAAACAGCCCATCCTTTGTGCCCAACTCACTCTGCTGGGCACCTGGCCTCGGCCACCTACAATCCCGAACGAAACAGGATTTCTTCCAGATGCAAGCTGCCACAAGCTGGAAGCCTGGCTTCACTTGGAGGGCCAAAGGCCTCCTACAAACTGACATCAGGCACCTGGGCAGCTGACTTTACTTACCCCTGGAAACAGGCCATCCTTTGTGCCCAACTCCCTCTGCCGGGCACCTGGCCTCGGCCACCTACAATCCCGAACGGAACAGGATTTCTTCCAGATGCAAGCTGCCACAACTTGGAAGCCGGGCTTTCCATGCAGGACCAATAGCCACCTGCAAACTGACATCAGGCACCTGGGCAGCTGACTTTACTTACCCCTGGAAACAGGCCATCCTTTGTGCCCAACTCTCTCAGCCGGGCAACTGGCCTCGGCCACCTACAATCCCGAACGGAACAGGATTTCTTCCAGATGCAATCTGCCTTGAACAGGAAGACTTGCTTCCCTTGGAGCGCCAAAGGCCTACTAGAAACTTACATCAGGAATCTGGGGAGCTGACTTTACTTACCCCTGGAAACAGGCCATCCTTTGTGCCCAACTCCCTCTGCCGGGCACCAGGCCTTGGCCACCTACAATCCCGAACGGAACAGGATTTCTTCCAGATGCAAGCTGCCACAAGCAGGAAACCTGGCTTATCATGGAGGGCCAAAGGCCTCCTACAAACTGACATCAGGCACCTGGGCAGCTGACTTTACTTACCCCTGGAAACAGCCCATCCTTTGTGTCCAACTCCCTCTGCCGGGCACCCAGCTCCGGCCACCTGCAATCCAGAACGGAACAGGATTTCTTCCAGATGCAAGCTGCCACAAGCTGGAAGCCTGGCTTCCCATGGAGGGCCAAAGGCCTCCTACAAACTGACATCAGGCACCTGGGCAGCTGACTTTACTTACCCCTGGAAACAGCCCATCCTTTGTGCCCAACTCCCTCTGCTGGGCACCTTGCCTCGGTCACCTACAATCCCGAACAAAACAGGATTTCTTCCAGATGCAAGCTGCCACAAACTGGAAGCCTGGCTTCACTTGGATGGCCAAAGGCCTCATAAAAACTTACATCAGGCACCTGGGGAGCTGATTTTACTTACCCCTGGAAACAGGCCATCCTTTGTGCCCAACTCCCTCTGCCGGGCACCTGGCCTCGGCCACCTACAATCCCGAACGGAACAGGATTTCTTCCAGATACAAGCTGCCACAAGCAGGAAACCTGGCTTCCCATGGAGGGCCAAAGTCCTCCTACAAACTGACATCAGGCACCTGGGCAGCTGACTGTATTTACCCCTAGAAACAGCCCATCGTTTGTGCCCAACTCCCTCTGCCGGATCCACAGCTCCGGCCACCTACAATCCCGAACAGAACAGGATTACTTCCCGATGCAAGCTGCCACAAGCAGGAAGCCTGGATTCCGTTGGAGCGCCAAAGGCCTCCTACAAACTGACATCAGGCACCTGGGCAGCTGACTTTACTTACCCCTGGAAACAGGCCATCCTTTGTGCCCAACTCCCTCTGCCGGGCACCAGGCCTCACCCACCTACAATCCCGAACGGAAAAGGATTTCTTCCAGATCCAAGCTGCCATAAACAGGAAGACAAGCTTCCCTTGGAGTGCCAAAGGCCTCCTACAAACTGACATCAGGCACCTGGGCAGCTGACTTTACTTACCCCTGGCAACAGCCCATCCTTTGTGCCCAACTCCCTCTGCTGGGCACCTGGCCTCGGCCACCTACAATCCCGAACGAAACAGGATTTCTTCCAGATGCAAGCTGCCACAAGCTGGAAGCCTGGCTTCACTTGGAGGGCCAAAGGCATCCTAAAAACTTACATCAGGCACCTGGGGAGCTGACTTTACTTACCCCTGGAAACAGCCCATCCTTTGTGCCCAACTCCCTCTGCCGGGCACCAGGCCTCACCCACCTACAATCCCGAACGGAAAAGGATTTCTTCCAGATGCAAGCTGCCACAAACAGGAAGACAAGCTTCCCTTGGAGTGCCAAAGGCCTCCTACAAACTGACATCAGGCACCTAGACAGCTGACTTTACTTACTTCTGGAAACAGGCCATCCTTTGTGCCCAACTCCCTCTGCCGGGCACCAGGCCTTGGCCACCTATAATCCCGAACGGAACAGGATTTCTTCCAGATGCAAGCTGCCACAAGCAGGAAACCTGGCTTATCATGGAGGGCCAAAGGCCTCCTACAAACTGACACCAGGCACCTGGGCAGCTGACTTTACTTACCCCTGGAAACAGCCCATCCTTTGTGTCCAACTCCCTCTGCCGGGCACCCAGCTCCGGCCTCCTGCAATCCCGAACGGAACAGGATTACTTCCCGATGCAAGCTGCCACAAGCAGGAAGCCTGGATTCCGTTGGAGCGCCAAAGGCCTCCTACAAACTGACATCAGGCACCTGGGCAGCTGACTTTTCTTTCCTCATGAAACAGGCCATCATTTGTGCCCAACTCCCTCTGCCGTGCACCTGGCCTCGGCCACCTACAATCCCGAACAGAACAGGATTACTTCCCGATGCAAGCTGCCACAACTTGGAAGCCGGGCTTTCCATGCAGGACCAATAGCCACCTTTAAACTGACATCAGGCACCTGGGCAGCTGACTTTACTTACCCCTGGAAACAGGCCATCCTTTGTGCCCAACTCTCTCAGCCGGGCAACTGGCCTCGGCCACCTACAATCCCGAACGGAACAGGATTTCTTCCAGATGCAATCTGCCTTGAACAGGAAGATTTGCTTCCCTTGGAGCGCCAAAGGCCTACTAGAAACTTACATCATACACCTGGGCAGCTGACTTTACTTTCCTCATGAAACAGGCCATCATTTGTGCCCAAATCCCTCTGCTGGGCACCGGGCCTCAGTCGCCTACAATCCCGAACGGAACAGGATTACTTCCCGATGCATGCTGCCACAAGCTGGAAGCCATGCTTTCCATGGAGGACCAATAGCCACCTTTAAACTGACATCAGGCACCTGGGCAGCTGACTTTACTTACCCCTGGAAACAGGCCATCATTTGTGCCCAAATCCCTCTGCCGGGCACCTGGCCTCGGCCACCTACAATCCCGAACGGAACAGCACTTCTTCCAGATGCAAACTGCCACAAACTGGAAGACTTGCTTCCGTTAGAGGGCCAAAGGTCACCGACAAACTGACATCAGGCACCTGGGCCGCTGACTCTACTTACTCCTAAAAACAGGTCATCCTTTGTTCCCTGCTCTCCCAGCCTTGCATGTAGCTCCGGCTACCTACAATCCCGAACGAAACAGGATTTCTTCCAGATGCAAGCTGCCACAGGCAGGAAGCCTGGCTTCCCATGGAAGGCCAAAGGCCTCCTACAAACTGACATCAGGCACCTGACCAGCTGACTTTACTTTCCTCATGAAACAGGCCATCATTTGTGCCCAACTCCCTCTGCCGGGCACCAGGCCTCGGCCACCTACAATCCCGAACGAAACAGGATTTCTTCCAGATGCAAGCTGCCACAAAGTGGAAGCCTGGCTTCCCTTTAAAGGCCAAAGTCCTCCTACAAACTGACATCAGGAACCTGGGCAGCTGACTTTACTTACCCCTGGAAACAGCCCATCCTTTGTGCCCAACTCCCTCTCCTGGGCACCTGGCCTCGGCCACCTACAATCCCGAACAGAACAGGATTACTTCCCGATGCAAGCTGCCACAACTTGGAAGCCGGGCTTTCCATGCAGGACCAATAGCCACCTGCAAACTGACATCAGGCACCTGGGCAGCTGACTTTACTTACCCCTGGAAACAGGCCATCCTTTGTGCCCAACTCTCTCAGCCGGGCAACTGGCCTCGGCCACCTACAATCCCGAACGGGACAGGATTTCTTCCAGATGCAATCTGCCTTGAACAGGAAGACTTGCTTCCCTTGGAGCGCCAAAGGCCTACTAGAAACTTACATCAGGAATCTGGGGAGCTGACTTTACTTACCCCTGGAAACAGGCCATCCTTTGTGCCCAACTCCCTCTGCCGGGCACCAGGCCTTGGCCACCTACAATCCCGAACGGAACAGGATTTCTTCCAGATGCAAGCTGCCACAAGCAGGAAACCTGGCTTATCATGGAGGGCCAAAGGCCTCCTACAAACTGACATCAGGCACCTGGGCAGCTGACTTTACTTACCCCTGGAAACAGCCCATCCTTTGTGTCCAACTCCCTCTGCCGGGCACCCAGCTCCGGCCACCTGCAATCCAGAACGGAACAGGATTTCTTCCAGATGCAAGCAGCCACAAGCTGGAAGCCTGGCTTCCCATGGAGGGCCAAAGGCCTCCTACAAACTGACATCAGGCACCTGGGCAGCTGACTTTACTTACCCCTGGAAACAGCCCATCCTTTGTGCCCAACTCCCTCTGCTGGGCACCTTGCCTCGGTCACCTACAATCCCGAACAAAACAGGATTTCTTCCAGATGCAAGCTGCCACAAACTGGAAGCCTGGCTTCACTTGGATGGCCAAAGGCCTCATAAAAACTTACATCAGGCACCTGGGGAGCTGATTTTACTTACCCCTGGAAACAGGCCATCGTTTGTGCCCAACTCCCTCTGCCGGGCACCTGGCCTCGGCCACCTACAATCCCGAACGGAACAGGATTTCTTCCAGATACAAGCTGCCACAAGCAGGAAACCTGGCTTCCCATGGAGGGCCAAAGTCCTCCTACAAACTGACATCAGGCACCTGGGCAGCTGACTGTATTTACCCCTAGAAACAGCCCATCGTTTGTGCCCAACTCCCTCTGCCGGATCCACAGCTCGGGCCACCTACAATCCCGAACAGAACAGGATTACTTCCCGATGCAAGCTGCCACAAGCAGGAAGCCTGGATTCCGTTGGAGCGCCAAAGGCCTCCTACAAACTGACATCAGGCACCAGGGCAGCTGACTTTACTTACCCCTGGAAACAGCCCATCCTTTGTGCCCAACTCCCTCGGCCGGGCACCAGGCCTCACCCACCTACAATCCCGAACGGAAAAGGATTTCTTCCAGATCCAAGCTGCCACAAACAGGAAGACAAGCTTCCCTTGGAGTGCCAAAGGCCTCCTACAAACTGACATCAGGCACCTGGGCAGCTGACTTTACTTACCCCTGGAAACAGCCCATCCTTTGTGCCCAACTCCCTCTGCTGGGCACCTGGCCTCGGCCACCTACAATCCCGAACGAAACAGGATTTCTTCCAGATGCAAGCTGCCACAAGCTGGAAGCCTGGCTTCACTTGGAGGGCCAAAGGCATCCTAAAAACTTACATCAGGCACCTGGGGAGCTGACTTTACTTACCCCTGGAAACAGCCCATCCTTTGTGCCCAACTCCCTCTGCCGGGCACCAGGCCTCACCCACCTACAATCCCGAACGGAAAAGGATTTCTTCCAGATGCAAGCTGCCACAAACAGGAAGACAAGCTTCCCTTGGAGTGCCAAAGGCCTCCTACAAACTGACATCAGGCACCTAGACAGCTGACTTTACTTACTTCTGGAAACAGGCCATCCTTTGTGCCCAACTCCCTCTGCCGGGCACCAGGCCTTGGCCACCTATAATCCCGAACGGAACAGGATTTCTTCCAGATGCAAGCTGCCACAAGCAGGAAACCTGGCTTATCATGGAGGGCCAAAGGCCTGCTACAAACTGACATCAGGCACCTGGGCAGCTGACTTTACTTACCCCTGGAAACAGCCCATCCTTTGTGTCCAACTCCCTCTGCCGGGCACCCAGCTCCGGCCACCTACAATCCCGAACGGAACAGGATTTCTTCCAGATGCAAGCTGCCACAAGCAGGAAGCCTGGCTTCACTTGGAGGGCCAAAGGCCTCCTACAAACTGACATCAGGCACCTGGGCAGCTGACTTTACTTACCCCTGGAAACAGCCCATCCTTTGTGCCCAACTCCCTCTGCTGGGCACCTGGCCTCGGCCACCTACAATCCCGAACGAAACAGGATTTCTTCCAGATGCAAGCTGCCACAAGCTGGAAGCCTGGCTTCACTTGGAGGGCCAAAGGCCTCCTAAAAACTTACATCAGGCACCTGGGGAGCTGACTTTACTTACCCCTGGAAACAGGCCATCCTTTGTGCCCAACTCCCTCTGCCGGGCACCAGGCCTCACCCACCTACAATCCCGAACGGAAAAGGATTTCTTCCAGATGCAAGCTGCCACAAACAGGAAGACAAGCATCCCTTGGAGGGCCAAAGGCCTCCTACAAACTGACATCAGGAACCTAGACAGCTGACTTTACTTACCCCTGGAAACAGGCCATCCTTTGTGCCCAGCTCCCTCTGCCGGGCACAGAGCTCCGGCCACCTACAATCTTGAACGGAACAGGATTTCTTCCAGATGCAAGCTGCCACAAGCAGGAAGCCTGGCTTCCGTTGGAGCTCCAAAGGCCTCCTACAAACTGACATCAGGCACCTGGGCCGCTGACTTTACTTACCCCTGGAAACAGGCCATCCTTTGTGCCCAACTCCCTCTGCCGGGCACCTGGCATCGGCCACCTACAATCCCGAACGAAACAGGATTTCTTCCCGATGCAAGCTGCCACAAGCTGGAAGCCTGGCTTCCCATGGAGGACCAAAGGCCTCCTACAAACTGACATCAGGCACCTTGGCAGCTGACTGTACTTACCCCTGGAAACAGCCCATCCTTTGTGCCCAACTCCCTCTGCCGGGCACACAGCTCCGGCCACCTACAATCTTGAACGGAACAGGATTTCTTCCAGATGCAAGCTGCCACAAGCAGGAAGCCTGGCTTATGTTGGCGCGCCAAAGGCCTCCTACAAACTGACATCAGGCACCTGGGCCGCTGACTTTACTTACCCTTGGAAACAGGCCATCCTTTGTGCCCAACTCCCTCTGCCGGGCACCTGGCATCGGCCACCTACAATCCCGAACGAAACAGGATTTCTTCCCGATGCAAGCTGCCACAAGCTGGAAGCCTGGCTTCCCATGGAGGACCAAAGGCCTCCTACAAACTGACATCATGCACCTGGGCAGCTGACTTTTCTTTCCTCATGAAACAGGCCATCATTTGTGCCCAAATCTCTCTGCTGGGCACCGGGCCTCAGCCGTCTACAATCCCGAACGGAACAGGAATACTTCCCGATGCAAGCTGCCACAAGCTGGAAGCCATGCTTTCCATGGAGGACCAATAGCCACCTTTAAACTGACATCAGGCACCTGGGCAGCTGACTTTACTTACCCCTGGAAACAGGCCATCCTTTGTGCCCAACTCCCTCTGCCGGGCACCAGGCCTCGGCCACCTACAATCCTGAACGGAACAGGATTTCTTTCAGATGCAAGCTGCCTTGAACAGGAAGACTTGCTTCCCTTGGAGGGCCAAAGGCCTTCTACAAACTGACATCAGGCACCTGGGCAGCTGACTTTACTTACCCCTGGAAACAGGCCATCATTTGTGCCCATCTCCCTCTGCCGGTCCCTCAGCTCCGGCCACCTACAATCCCGAACAGAACAGGATATCTTCCAGATGCAAGCTGCCACAAGCAGGAAGCCTGGCTTCCGTTGGAGCGCCAAAGGCCTCCTACAAACTGACATCAGGCACCTGGGCCGCTGAATTTACTTACTTCTGGAAACAGGCCATCCTTTGTGCCCAACTCCCTCTGCCGGGCACCTGGACTTGGCCACCTACAATCCCGAACGGAACAGGATTTCTTCCAGATGCAAGCTGCCACAAGCTGGAAACGTGGCTTCACTTGGAGGGCCAAAGGCCTCCTACAAACTGACATCAGACACCTGGGCAGCTGACTTTACTTACCCCTGGAAACAGGCCATCCTTTGTGCCCAACTCCCTCTGCCAGGCACCAGGCCTCACCCACCTACAATCCCGAACGGAAAAGTATTTCTTCCAGATGCAAGCTGCCAAAAACAGGAAGCCAAGCTTCCCTTTGAGGGCCAAAGGCCTCCTACAAACTGACATCAGGCACCTAGACAGCTGACTTTACTTACCCCTGGAAACAGGCCATCCTTTGTGCCCAACTCCCTCTGCCGGGCACCTGGCCTCGGCCACCTACAATCCCGAACGAAACAGGATTTCTTCCAGATGCAAGCTGCCACAAGCAGGAAACCTGGCTTCCCATGGAGGGCCAAAGGCCTCCTACAAACTGACATCAGGCACCTGGGCAGCTGACTGTACTTACCCCTGGAAACAGCCCATCCTTTGTGCCCAACTCCCTCAGCCGGGCACACAGCTCCGGCCACCTACAATCCCGAACAGAACAGGATTTCTTCCAGATGCAAGCTGCCACAAGCAGGAAGCCTGGCTTCCGTTGGAGCGCCAAAGGCCTCCTACAAACTGACATCAGGCACCTGGGCCGCTGACTTTACTTACCCCTGAAAACAGCCCATCCTTTGTGCCCAACTCCCTCTGCCGGGCACCAGGCCTTGGCCACCTACAATCCCGAACGGAACAGGATTTCTTCCAGATGCAAGCTGCCACAAGCAGGAAACCTGGCTTATCATGGAGGGCCAAAGGCCTCCTACAAACTGACATCAGGCACCTGGGCAGCTGACTTTACTTACCCCTGGAAACAGCCCATCCTTTGTGTCCAACTCCCTCTGCCGGGCACCCAGCTCCGGCCACCTACAATCCCGAACGGAACAGGATTTCTTCCAGATGCAAGCTGCCACAAGCAGGAAGCCTGGCTTCCCATGGAGGGCCGAAGGCCTCCTACAAACTGACATCAGGCACCTGGGCAGCTGACTTTACTTACCCCTGGAAACAGCCCATCCTTTGTGCCCAACTCACTCTGCTGGGCACCTGGCCTCGGCCACCTACAATCCCGAACGAAACAGGATTTCTTCCAGATGCAAGCTGCCACAAGCTGGAAGCCTGGCTTCACTTGGAGGGCCAAAGGCCTCCTAAAAACTTACATCAGGCACCTGGGGAGCTTACTTTACTTACCCCTGGAAACAGGCCATCCTTTGTGCCCAACTCCCTCTGCCGGGCACCAGGCCTCACCCACCTACAATCCCGAACGGAAAAGGATTTCTTCCAGATCCAAGCTGCCACAAACAGGAAGACAAGCTTCCCTTGGAGGGCCAAAGGCCTCCTACAAACTGACATCAGGCACCTGGGCAGCTGACTTTACTTACCCCTGGAAACCGGCCATCCTTTGTGCCCAACTCCCTCTGCCGGGCACCTGGCCTCGGCCACCTACAATCCCGAACGAAACAGGATTTCTTCCAGATGCAAGCTGCCACAAGCAGGAAGCCTGGCTTCCGTTGGAGCGCCAAAGGCCTCCTACAAACTGACATCAGGCACCTGGGCCGCTGACTTTACTTACCCCTGGAAACAGGCCATCATTTGTGCCCAACTCCCTCTGCCGGGCACCAGGCCTTGGCCACCTACAATCCCGAACGAAACAGGATTTCTTCCCGATGCAAGCTAATACAAGCAGGAAGCCTGGCTTCCCATGGAGGACCAAAGGCCTCCTACAAACTGACATCATGCGCCTGGGCAGCTGACTTTTCTTTCCTCATGAAACAGGCCATCATTTGTGCCCAAATCTCTCTGCTGGGCACCTGGCCTCAGCCGCCTAAAATCCCGAACGGAACAGGATTACTTCCCGATGCAAGCTGCCACAAGCTGGAAGCCATGCTTTCCATGGAGGACCAATAGCCACCTTTAAACTGACATCAGGCACCTGGGCAGCTGACTTTACTTACCCCTGGAAACAGGCCATCCTTTGTGCCCAACTCCCTCTGCCGGGCACCAGGCCTCGGCCACCTACAATCCTGAACGGAACAGGATTTCTTCCAGATGCAAGCTGCCACAAGCAGGAAACCTGGCTTATCATGGAGGGCCAAAGGCCTCCTACAAACTGACATCAGGCACCTGGGCAGCTGACTTAACTTACTTCTGGAAACAGGACATCATTTGTGCCCAACTCTCTCAGCCGGGCTACTGGGCCTCGGCCACCTACAATCCCGAACGAAACAGCATTTCTTCCAGATGCAAGCTGCCCTGAACAGGAAGACTTGCTTCCCATGGAGGGCCAAAGGCCTCCTACAAACTGACATCAGGCACCTGGGCAGCTGACTTTACTTACCCCTGGAAACAGGCCATCATTTGTGCCCATCTCCCTCTGCCGGTACCACAGCTCCGGCCACCTACAATCCCGAACAGAACAGGATTTCTTCCAGATGCAAGCTGCCACAAGCAGGAAGCCTGGCTTCCGTTGGAGCGCCAAAGGCCTCCTACAAACTGACATCAGGCACCTGGGCCGCTGAATTTACTTACTTCTGGAAATAGGCCATCCTTTGTGCCCAACTCCCTCTGCCGGGCACCTGGACTCGGCCACCTACAATCCCGAACGGAACAGGATTTCTTCCAGATGCAAGCTGCCACAAGCTGGAAACGTGGCTTCACTTGGAGGGCCAAAGGCCTCCTACAAACTGACATCAGACACCTGGGCAGCTGACTTTACTTACCCCTGGAAACAGGCCATCCTTTGTGCCCAACTCCCTCTGCCAGGCACCAGGCCTCACCCACCTACAATCCCGAACGGAAAAGTATTTCTTCCAGATGCAAGCTGCCAAAAACAGGAAGACAAGCTTCCCTTGGAGGGCCAAAGGCCTCCTCCAAACTGACATCAGGCACCAAGACAGCTGACTTTACTTACCCCTGGAAACAGGCCATCCTTTGTGCCCAACTCCCTCTGCCGGGCACCTGGCCTCGGCCACCTACAATCCCGAACGGAACAGGATTTCTTCCAGATGCAGGCTGCCACAAGCAGGAAACCTGGCTTCCCATGGCGGGCCAAAGGCCTCCTACAAACTGACATCAGGCACCTGGGCAGCTGACTGTACTTACCCCTGGACACAGCCCATCCTTTGTGCCCAACTCCCTCAGCCGGGCACACAGCTCCGGCCACCTACAATCCCGAACAGAACAGGATTTCTTCCAGATGCAAGCTGCCACAAGCAGGAAGCCTGGCTTCCGTTGTAGCGCCAAAGGCCTCCTACAAGCTGACATCAGGCACCTGGGCCGCTGACTTTACTTACCCCTGGAAACAGGACATCCTTTGTGCCCAACTCCCTCTGCCGGGCACCAGGCCTTGGCCACCTACAATCCCGAACGGAACAGGATTTCTTCCAGATGCAAGCTGCCACAAGCAGGAAACCTGGCTTATCATGGAGGGCCAAAAGCCTCCTAAAAACTGACATCAGGCACCTGGGCAGCTGACTTTACTTACCCCTGGAAACAGCCCATCCTTTGTGTCCAACTCCCTCTGCCGGGCACCCAGCTCCGGCCACCTACAATCCCGAACGGAACAGGATTTCTTCCAGATGCAAGCTGCCACAAGCAGGAAGCCTGGCTTCCCATGGAGGGCCGAAGGCCTCCTACAAACTGACATCAGGCACCTGGGCAGCTGACTTTACTTACCCCTGGAAAAAGCCCATCCTTTGTGCCCAACTCCCTCTGCTGGGCACCTGGCCTCGGCCACCTACAATCCCGAACGAAACAGGATTTCTTCCAGATGCAAGCTGCCGCAAGCTGGAAGCCTGGCTTCACTTGGAGGGCCAAAGGCCTCCAAAAAACTTACATCAGGCACCTGGGGAGCTGACTTTACTTACCCCTGGAAACAGGCCATCCTTGGTGCCAAACTCCCTCTGGCGGGCACCTGGCCTCGGCCACCTACAATCCCGAACGAAACAGGATTTCTTCCAGATGCAAGCTGCCACAAGCAGGAAACCTGGCTTCCCATGGAGGGCCAAAGGCCTCCTACAAACTGACATCAGGCACCTGGGCAGCTGACTTTACTTACCCCTGGAAACAGGCCATCCTTTGTGCCCAACTCTCTCTGCCGGGCACGAGGCCTCGGCCACCTACAATCCTGAACGGAACAGGATTTCTTCCAGATGCAAGCTGCCTTGAACAGGAAGACTTGCTTCCCTTGGAGGGCCAAAGGCCTCCTACAAACTGACATCAGGCACCTGGGCAGCTGACTTTACTTACCCCTGGAAACAGGCCATCATTTGTGCCCATCTCCCTCTGCCGGTCCCACAGCTCCGGCCACCTACAATCCCGAACAGAACAGGATTTCTTCCAGATGCAAGCTGCCACAAGCAGGAAGCCTGGCTTCCGTTGGAGCGCCAAAGGCCTCCTACAAACTGACATCAGGCACCTGGGCCGCTGACTTTACTTACTTCTGGAAACAGCCCATCCTTTGTGCCCAACTCCCTCTGCCGGGAACCTGGCCTCGGCCACCTACAATCCCGAACGGAACAGGAGTTCTTCCAGATGCAAGCTGCCACAAGCTGGAAACGTGGCTTCCCATGGAGGGCCAAAGGCCTCCTACAAACTGACATCAGGCACCTGGGCAGCTGACTTTACTTACCCCTGGAAACAGGCCATCCTTTGTGCCCAACTCCCTCTGCCGGGCACCTGGCATCGGCCACCTACAATCCCGAACGGAACAGGATTTCTTCCTGATGCAAGCTGCCACAAGCTCGAAGCCTGGCTCCCCATGGAGGACCAAAGGCCTCCTACAAACTGACATCATGCACCTGTGCAGCTGACTTTAGTTTCCTCATGAAACAGGCCATCATTTGTGCCCAAATCCCTCTGCTGGGCACCGGGCCTCAGCCGCCTACAATCCCGAACGGAACAGGATTTCTTCCAGATGCAAGCTGCCACAAGCAGGAAACCTGGCTTATCATGGAGGGCCAAAGGCCTCCTACAAACTGACATCAGGCACCTGGGCAGCTGACTTTACTTACCCCTGGAAACAGCCCATCCTTTGTGTCCAACTCCCTCTGCCGGGCACCCAGCTCCGGCCTCCTGCAATCCCGAACGGAACAGGATTACTTCCCGATGCAAGCTGCCACAAGCAGGAAGCCTGGATTCCGTTGGAGCGCCAAAGGCCTCCTACAAACTGACATCAGGCACCTGGGCAGCTGACTTTTCTTTCCTCATGAAACAGGCCATCATTTGTGCCCAACTCCCTCTGCCGGGCACCTGGCCTCGGCCACCTACAATCCCGAACAGAACAGGATTACTTCCCGATGCAAGCTGCCACAACTTGGAAGCCGGGGCTTTCCATGCAGGACCAATAGCCACCTTTAAACTGACATCAGGCACCTGGGCAGCTGACTTTACTTACCCCTGGAAACAGGCCACCCTTTGTGCCCAACTCTCTCAGCCGGGAAACTGGCCTCGGCCACCTACAATCCCGAACGGAACAGGATTTCTTCCAGATGCAATCTGCCTTGAACAGGAAGATTTGCTTCCCTTGGAGCGCCAAAGGCCTACTAGAAACTTACATCATACACCTGGGCAGCTGACTTTACTTTCCTCATGAAACAGGCCATCATTTGTGCCCAAATCCCTCTGCTGGGCACCGGGCCTCAGACGCCTACAATCCCGAACGGAACAGGATTACTTCCCGATGCATGCTGCCACAAGCTGGAAGCCATGCTTTCCATGGAGGACCAATAGCCACCTTTAAACTGACATCAGGCACCTGGGCAGCTGACTTTACTTACCCCTGGAAACAGGCCATCCTTTGTGCCCAACTCCCTCTGCCGGGCACCGGGCCTCGGCCACCTACAATCCCGAACGGAACAGCATTTCTTCCAGATGCAAACTGCCACAAACTGGAAGACTTGCTTCCGTTAAAGGGCCAAAGGTCACCGACAAACTGACATCAGGCACCTGGGCCGCTGACTTTACTTACTCCTAAAAACAGGTCATCCTTTGTTCCCTGCTCTCCCAGCCTTGCGTGTAGCTCCGGCTACCTACAATCCCGAACGAAACAGGATTTCTTCCAGATGCAAGCTGCCACAGGCAGGAAGCCTGGCTTCCCATGGAGGGCCAAAGGCCTCCTAAAAACTGACATCAGGCACCTGACCAGCTGACTTTACTTTCCTCATGAAACAGGCCATCATTTGTGCCCAACTCCCTCTGCCGGGCACCAGGCCTCGGCCACCTACAATCCCGAACGAAACAGGATTTCTTCCAGATGCAAGCTGCCACAAAGTGGAAGCCTGGCTTCCCTTTAAAGGCCAAAGTCCTCCTACAAACTGACATCAGGAACCTGGGCAGCTGACTTTACTTACCCCTGGAAACAGCCCATCCTTTGTGCCCAACTCCCTCTCCTGGGCACCTGGCCTCGGCCACCTACAATCCCGAACAGAACAGGATTACTTCCCGATGCAAGCTGCCACAACTTGGAAGCCGGGCTTTCCATGCAGGACCAATAGCCACCTGCAAACTGACATCAGGCACCTGGGCAGCTGACTTTACTTACCCCTGGAAACAGGCCATCCTTTGTGCCCAACTCTCTCAGCCGGGCAACTGGCCTCGGCCACCTAAAATCCCGAACAGAACAGGATTTCTTCCAGATGCAATCTGCCTTGAACAGGAAGACTTGCTTCCCTTGGAGCGCCAAAGGCCTACTAGAAACTTACATCAGGCATCTGGGGAGCTGACTTTACTTACCCCTGGAAACAGGCCATCCTTTGTGCCCAACTCCCTCTGCCGGGCACCAGGCCTTGGCCACCTACAATCCTGAACGGAACAGGATTTCTTCCAGATGCAAGCTGCCACAAGCAGGAAACCTGGCTTATCATGGAGGGCCAAAGGCCTCCTACAAACTGACATCAGGCACCAGGGCAGCTGACTTTACTTACCCCTGGAAACAGCCCATCCTTTGTGTCCAACTCCCTCTGCCGGGCACCCAGCTCCGGCCACCTGCAATCCAGAACGGAACAGGATTTCTTCCAGATGCAAGCTGCCACAAGCAGGAAGCCTGGCTTCCCATGGAGGGCCGAAGGCCTCCTACAAACTGACATCAGGCACCTGGGCAGCTGACTTTACTTACCCCTGGAAAAAGCCCATCCTTTGTGCACAACTCCCTCTGCCGGGCACCTGGCCTCGGCCACCTACAATCCCGAACGAAACAGGATTTCTTCCAGATGCAAGCTGCCACAAGCTGGAAGCCTGGCTTCACTTGGAGGGCCAAAGGCCTCCAAAAAACTTACATCAGGCACCTGGGGAGCTGACTTTACTTACCCCTGGAAACAGGCCATCCTTGGTGCCAAACTCCCTCTGCCGGGCACCTGGCCTCGGCCACCTACAATCCCGAACGAAACAGGATTTCTTCCAGATGCAAGCTGCCACAAGCAGGAAACCTAGCTTATCATGGAGGGCCAAAGGCCTCCTACAAACTGACATCAGGCACCTGGGCAGCTGACTTTACTTACCCCTGGAAACAGGCCATCCTTTGTGCCCAACTCCCTCTGCCGGGCACCAGGCCTCGGCCACCTACAATCCTGAACGGAACAGGATTTCTTCCAGATGCAAGCTGCCACAAGCAGGAAACCTGGCTTATCATGGAGGGCCAAAGGCCTCCTACAAACTGACATCAGGCACCTGGGCAGCTGACTTAACTTACTTCTGGAAACAGGACATCATTTGTGCCCAACTCTCTCAGCCGGGCTACTGGGCTCGGCCGCCTACAATCCCGAACGGAACAGTATTACTTCCAGATGCAAGCTGCCTTGAACAGGAAGACTTGCTTCCCTTGGAGGGCCAAAGGCCTCCTACAAACTGACATCAGGCACCTGGGCAGCTGACTTTACTTACCCCTGGAAACAGGCCATCATTTGTGCCCATCTCCCTCTGCCGGTCCCACAGCTCCGGCCACCTACAATCCCGAACAGACCAGGATTTCTTCCAGATGCAAGCTGCCACAAGCAGGAAGCCTGGCTTCCGTTGGAGCGCCAAAGGCCTCTTACAAACTGACATCAGGCACCTGGGCCGCTGACTTTACTTACTTCTGGAAACAGGCCATCCTTTGTGCCCAACTCCCTCTGCCGGGCACCTGGCCTCGGCCACCTACAATCCCGAACGGAACAGGATTTCTTCCAGATGCAAGCTGCCACAAGCTGGAAACGTGGCTTCCCATGGAGGGCCAAAGGCCTCCTACAAACTGACATCAGGCACCTGGGCAGCTGACTTTACTTACCCCTGGAAACAGGCCATGCTTTGTGCCCAACTCCCTCTGCCGGGCACCTGGAATCGGCCACCTACAATCCCGAACGGAACAGGATTTCTTCCTGATGCAAGCTGCCACAAGCTCGAAGCCTGGCTCCCCATGGAGGACCAAAGGCCTCCTACAAACTGACATCATGCACCTGTGCAGCTGACTTTAGTTTCCTCATGAAACAGGCCATCATTTGTGCCCAAATCCCTCTGCTGGGCACCGGGCCTCAGCCGCCTACAATCCCGAACGGAACAGGATTACTTCCCGATGCAAGCTGCCACAAGCTGGAAGCCATGCTTTCCATGGAGGACCAATAGCCACCTTTAAACTGACATCAGGCACCTGGGCAGCTGACTTTACTTACCCCTGGAAACAGGCCATCCTTTGTGCCCAACTCCCTCAGCCGGGCACCTGGCCTCGGCCACCTACAATCCCGAACGGAACAGCATTTCTTCCAGATGCAAACTGCCACAAACTGGAAGACTTGCTTCCGTTGGAGGGCCAAAGGTCACCTACAAACTGACATCAGGCACCTGGGCCGCTGACTTTACTTACTCCAAAAAACAGGTCATCCTTTGTTCCCTGCTCTCCCAGCCTTGCATGTAGCTCCGGCTACCTACAATCCCGAACGAAACAGGATTTCTTCCAGATGCAAGCTGCCACAGGCAGAAAGCCTGGCTTCCCATGGAGGGCCAAAGGCCTCCTAAAAACTGACATCAGGCACCTGGCCAGCTGACTTTACTTACCCCTGGAAACAGCCCATCCTTTGTGTCCAACTCCCTCTGCCGGGCACCCAGCTCCGGCCTCCTGCAATCCCGAACGGAACAGGATTACTTCCCGATGCAAGCTGCCACAAGCAGGAAGCCTGGATTCCGTTGGAGCGCCAAACGCCTCCTACAAACTGACATCAGGCACCTGGGCAGCTGACTTTTCTTTCCTCATGAAACAGGCCATCATTTGTGCCCAACTCCCTCTGCCGGGCACCTGGCCTCGGCCACCTACAATCCCGAACAGAACAGCATTTCTTCCAGATGCAAACTGCCACAAACTGGAAGACTTGCTTCCGTTAGAGGGCCAAAGGTCACCGACAAACTGACATCAGGCACCTGGGCCGCTGACTTTACTTACTCCTAAAAACAGGTCATCCTTTGTTCCCTGCTCTCCCAGCCTTGCATGTAGCTCCGGCTACCTACAATCCCGAACGAAACAGGATTTCTTCCAGATGCAAGCTGCCACAGGCAGGAAGCCTGGCTTCCCATGGAGGGCCAAAGGCCTCCTACAAACTGACATCAGGCACCTGACCAGCTGACTTTACTTTCCTCATGAAACAGGCCATCATTTGTGCCCAACTCCCTCTGCCGGGCACCAGGCCTCGGCCACCTACAATCCCGAACGAAACAGGATTTCTTCCAGATGCAAGCTGCCACAAAGTGGAAGCCTGGCTTCCCTTTAAAGGCCAAAGTCCTCCTACAAACTGACATCAGGAACCTGGGCAGCTGACTTTACTTACCCCTGGAAACAGCCCATCCTTTGTGCCCAACTCCCTCTCCTGGGCACCTGGCCTCGGCCACCTACAATCCCGAACAGAACAGGATTACTTCCCGATGCAAGCTGCCACAACTTGGAAGCCGGGTTTTCCATGCAGGACCAATAGCCGCCTGCAAACTGACATCAGGCACCTGGGCAGCTGACTTTACTTACCCCTGGAAACAGGCCATCCTTTGTGCCCAACTCTCTCAGCCGGGAAACTGGCCTCGGCCACCTACAATCCCGAACGGAACAGGATTTCTTCCAGATGCAATCTGCCTTGAACAGGAAGACTTGCTTCCCTTGGAGCGCCAAAGGCCTACTAGAAACTTACATCAGGCACCTGGGGAGCTGACTTTACTTACCCCTGGAAACAGGCCATCCTTTGTGCCAAACTCCCTCTGCCGAGCACCAGGCCTTGGCCACCTACAATCCCGAACGGAACAGGATTTCTTCCAGATGCAAGCTGCCACAAGCAGGAAACCTGGCTTATCATGGAGGGCCAAAGGCCTCCTACAAACTGACATCAGGCACCTGGGCAGCTGACTTTACTTACCCCTGGAAACAGCCCATCCTTTGTGTCCAACTCCCTCTGCCGGGCACCCAGCTCCGGCCTCCTGCAATACCGAACGGAACAGGATTACTTCCCGATGCAAGCTGCCACAAGCAGGAAGCCTGGATTCCGTTGGAGCGCCAAAGGCCTCCTACAAACTGACATCAGGCACCTGGGCAGCTGACTTTTCTTTCCTCATGAAACAGGCCATCATTTGTGCCCAACTCCCTCTGCCGGGCACCTGGCCTCGGCCACCTACAATCCCGAACAGAACAGGATTACTTCCCGATGCAAGCTGCCACAACTAGGAAGCCGGGCTTTCCATGCAGGACCAATAGCCACCTTTAAACTGACATCAGGCACCTGGGCAGCTGACTTTACTTACCCCTGGAAACAGGCCATCCTTTGTGCCCAACTCTCTCAGCCGGGCAACTGGCCTCGGCCACCTACAATCCCGAACGGAACAGGATTTCTTCCCGATGCAATCTGCCTTGAACAGGAAGATTTGCTTCCCTTGGAGCGCCAAAGGCCTACTAGAAACTTACATCATACACCTGGGCAGCTGACTTTACTTTCCTCATGAAACAGGCCATCATTTGTGCCCAAATCCCTCTGCTGGGCACCGGGCCTGAGACGCCTACAATCCCGAACGGAACAGGATTACTTCCCGATGCAAGCTGCCACAAGCAGGAAACATGGCTTTCCATGGAGGGCCAAAGGCCTCCTACAAACTGACATCAGGCACCTGGGCAGCTGACTGTACTTACCCCTGGAAACAGCCCATCCTTTGTGCCCAACTCCCTCAGCCGGGCACACAGCTCCGGCCACCTACAATCCCGAACAGAACAGGATTTCTTCCAGATGCAAGCTGCCACAAGCAGGAAGCCTGGCCTCCGTTGGAGCGCCAAAGGCCTCCTACAAGCTGACATCAGGCACCTGGGCCGCTGACTTTACTTACCCCTGGAAACAGGCCATCCTTTGTGCCCAACTCCCTCTGCCGGGCACCTGGCCTTGGCCACCTACAATCCCGAACGGAACAGGATTTCTTCCAGATGCAAGCTGCCACAAGCAGGAAACCTGGCTTATCATGGAGGGCCAAAGGCCTCCTACAAACTGACATCAGGCACCTGGGCAGCTGACTTTACTTACCCCTGGAAACAGCCCATCCTTTGTGTCCAACTCCCTCTGCCGGGCACGCAGCTCCGGCCACCTACAATCCCGAACGGAACAGGATTTCTTCCAGATGCAAGCTGCCACAAGCAGGAAGCCTGGCTTCCCATGGAGGGCCAAAGGCCTCCTACAAACTGACATCAGGCACCTGGGCAGCTGACTTTACTTACCCCTGGAAACAGCCCATCCTTTGTGCCCAACTCCCTCTGCTGGGCACCTGGCCTTGGCCACCTACAATCGCGAACGAAACAGGATTACTTCCAGATGCAAGCTGCCACAAGCTGGAAGCCTGGCTTCACTTGGAGGGCCAAAGGCCTCCTAAAAACTTACATCAGGCACCTGGGGAGCTGACTTTACTTACCCCTGGAAACAGGCCATCCTTTGTGCCCAACTGCCTCTGCCGGGCACCAGGCCTCACCCACCTACAATCCCGAACGGAAAAGGATTTCTTCCAGATGCAAGCTGCCACAAACAGGAAGACAAGCTTCCCTTGGAGGGCCAAAGGCCTCCTACAAACTGACATCAGGCACCTAGACAGCTGACTTTACTTACCCCTGGAAACAGCCCATCCTTTGTGTCCAACTCCCTCTGCCGGGCACCCAGCTCCGGCCACCTGCAATCCAGAACGGAACAGGATTTCTTCCAGATGCAAGCTGCCACAAGCTGGAAGCCTGGCTTCCCTTGGAGGGCCAAAGGCCTCCTACAAACTGACATCAGGCACCTGGGCAGCTGACTTTACTTACCCCTGGAAACAGACCATCCCTTTGTGCCCAACTCCCTCTGCTGGGCACCTTGCCTCGGTCACCTACAATCCCGAACAAAACAGGATTTCTTCCAGATGCAAGCTGCCACAAACTGGAAGCCTGGCTTCACTTGGATGGCCAAAGGCCTCATAAAAACTTACATCAGGCACCTGGGGAGCTGATTTTACTTACCCCTGGAAACAGGCCATCGTTTGTGCCCAACTCCCTCTGCCGGGCACCTGGCCTCGGCCACCTACAATCCCGAACGGAACAGGATTTCTTCCAGATACAAGCTGCCACAAGCAGGAAACCTGGCTTCCCATGGAGGGCCAAAGTCCTCCTACAAACTGACATCAGGCACCTGGGCAGCTGACTGTATTTACCCCTAGAAACAGCCCATCGTTTGTGCCCAACTCCCTCTGCCGGATCCACAGCTCCGGCCACCTACAATCCCGAACAGAACAGGATTACTTCCCGATGCAAGCTGCCACAAGCAGGAAGCCTGGATTCCGTTGGAGCGCCAAAGGCCTCCTACAAACTGACATCAGGCACCTGGGCAGCTGACTTTACTTACCCCTGGAAACAGGCCATCCTTTGTGCCCAACTCCCTCTGCCGGCACCAGGCCTCACCCACCTACAATCCCGAACGGAAAAGGATTTCTTCCAGATCCAAGCTGCCACAAACAGGAAGACAAGCTTCCCTTGGAGTGCCAAAGGCCTCCTACAAACTGACATCAGGCACCTGGGCAGCTGACTTTACTTACCCCTGGCAACAGCCCATCCTTTGTGCCCAACTCCCTCTGCTGGGCACCTGGCCTCGGCCACCTACAATCCCGAACGAAACAGGATTTCTTCCAGATGCAAGCTGCCACAAGCTGGAAGCCTGGCTTCACTTGGAGGGCCAAAGGCATCCTAAAAACTTACATCAGGCACCTGGGGAGCTGACTTTACTTACCCCTGGAAACAGCCCATCCTTTGTGCCCAACTCCCTCTGCCGGGCACCAGGCCTCACCCACCTACAATCCCGAACGGAAAAGGATTTCTTCCAGATGCAAGCTGCCACAAACAGGAAGACAAGCTTCCCTTGGAGTGCCAAAGGCCTCCTACAAACTGACATCAGGCACCTAGACAGCTGACTTTACTTACTTCTGGAAACAGGCCATCCTTTGTGCCCAACTCCCTCTGCCGGGCACCAGGCCTTGGCCACCTATAATCCCGAACGGAACAGGATTTCTTCCAGATGCAAGCTGCCACAAGCAGGAAACCTGGCTTATCATGGAGGGCCAAAGGCCTCCTACAAACTGACACCAGGCACCTGGGCAGCTGACTTTACTTACCCCTGGAAACAGCCCATCCTTTGTGTCCAACTCCCTCTGCCGGGCACCCAGCTCCGGCCTCCTGCAATCCCGAACGGAACAGGATTACTTCCCGATGCAAGCTGCCACAAGCAGGAAGCCTGGATTCCGTTGGAGCGCCAAAGGCCTCCTACAAACTGACATCAGGCACCTGGGCAGCTGACTTTTCTTTCCTCATGAAACAGGCCATCATTTGTGCCCAACTCCCTCTGCCGTGCACCTGGCCTCGGCCACCTACAATCCCGAACAGAACAGGATTACTTCCCGATGCAAGCTGCCACAACTTGGAAGCCGGGCTTTCCATGCAGGACCAATAGCCACCTTTAAACTGACATCAGGCACCTGGGCAGCTGACTTTACTTACCCCTGGAAACAGGCCATCCTTTGTGCCCAACTCTCTCAGCCGGGCAACTGGCCTCGGCCACCTACAATCCCGAACGGAACAGGATTTCTTCCAGATGCAATCTGCCTTGAACAGGAAGATTTGCTTCCCTTGGAGCGCCAAAGGCCTACTAGAAACTTACATCATACACCTGGGCAGCTGACTTTACTTTCCTCATGAAACAGGCCATCATTTGTGCCCAAATCCCTCTGCTGGGCACCGGGCCTCAGACGCCTACAATCCCGAACGGAACAGGATTACTTCCCGATGCATGCTGCCACAAGCTGGAAGCCATGCTTTCCATGGAGGACCAATAGCCACCTTTAAACTGACATCAGGCACCTGGGCAGCTGACTTTACTTACCCCTGGAAACAGGCCATCATTTGTGCCCAAATCCCTCTGCCGGGCACCAGGCCTCGGCCACCTACAATCCCGAACGGAACAGCACTTCTTCCAGATGCAAACTGCCACAAACTGGAAGACTTGCTTCCGTTAGAGGGCCAAAGGTCACCGACAAACTGACATCAGGCACCTGGGCCGCTGACTTTACTTACTCCTAAAAACAGGTCATCCTTTGTTCCCTGCTCTCCCAGCCTTGCATGTAGCTCCGGCTACCTACAATCCCGAACGAAACAGGATTTCTTCCAGATGCAAGCTGCCACAGGCAGGAAGCCTGGCTTCCCATGGAAGGCCAAAGGCCTCCTACAAACTGACATCAGGCACCTGACCAGCTGACTTTACTTTCCTCATGAAACAGGCCATCATTTGTGCCCAACTCCCTCTGCCGGGCACCAGGCCTCGGCCACCTACAATCCCGAACGAAACAGGATTTCTTCCAGATGCAAGCTGCCACAAAGTGGAAGCCTGGCTTCCCTTTAAAGGCCAAAGTCCTCCTACAAACTGACATCAGGAACCTGGGCAGCTGACTTTACTTACCCCTGGAAACAGCCCATCCTTTGTGCCCAACTCCCTCTCCTGGGCACCTGGCCTCGGCCACCTACAATCCCGAACAGAACAGGATTACTTCCCGATGCAAGCTGCCACAACTTGGAAGCCGGGCTTTCCATGCAGGACCAATAGCCACCTGCAAACTGACATCAGGCACCTGGGCAGCTGACTTTACTTACCCCTGGAAACAGGCCATCCTTTGTGCCCAACTCTCTCAGCCGGGCAACTGGCCTCGGCCACCTACAATCCCGAACGGGACAGGATTTCTTCCAGATGCAATCTGCCTTGAACAGGAAGACTTGCTTCCCTTGGAGCGCCAAAGGCCTACTAGAAACTTACATCAGGAATCTGGGGAGCTGACTTTACTTACCCCTGGAAACAGGCCATCCTTTGTGCCCAACTCCCTCTGCCGGGCACCAGGCCTTGGCCACCTACAATCCCGAACGGAACAGGATTTCTTCCAGATGCAAGCTGCCACAAGCAGGAAACCTGGCTTATCATGGAGGGCCAAAGGCCTCCTACAAACTGACATCAGGCACCTGGGCAGCTGACTTTACTTACCCCTGGAAACAGCCCATCCTTTGTGTCCAACTCCCTCTGCCGGGCACCCAGCTCCGGCCACCTGCAATCCAGAACGGAACAGGATTTCTTCCAGATGCAAGCTGCCACAAGCTGGAAGCCTGGCTTCCCATGGAGGGCCAAAGGCCTCCTACAAACTGACATCAGGCACCTGGGCAGCTGACTTTACTTACCCCTGGAAACAGCCCATCCTTTGTGCCCAACTCCCTCTGCTGGGCACCTTGCCTCGGTCACCTACAATCCCGAACAAAACAGGATTTCTTCCAGATGCAAGCTGCCACAAACTGGAAGCCTGGCTTCACTTGGAGGGCCAAAGGCCTCCTACAAACTGACATCAGACACCTGGGCAGCTGACTTTACTTACCCCTGGAAACAGGCCATCCTTTGTGCCCAACTCCCTCTGCCAGGCACCAGGCCTCACCCACCTACAATCCCGAACGGAAAAGTATTTCTTCCAGATGCAAGCTGCCAAAAACAGGAAGACAAGCTTCCCTTGGAGGGCCAAAGGCCTCCTCCAAACTGACATCAGGCACCTAGACAGCTGACTTTACTTACCCCTGGAAACAGGCCATCCTTTGTGCCCAACTCCCTCTGCCGGGCACCTGGCCTCGGCCACCTACAATCCCGAACGGAACAGGATTTCTTCCAGATGCAAGCTGCCACAAGCAGGAAACCTGGCTTCCCATGGCGGGCCAAAGGCCTCCTACAAACTGACATCAGGCACCTGGGCAGCTGACTGTACTTACCCCTGGACACAGCCCATCCTTTGTGCCCAACTCCCTCAGCCGGGCACACAGCTCCGGCCACCTACAATCCCGAACAGAACAGGATTTCTTCCAGATGCAAGCTGCCACAAGCAGGAAGCCTGGCTTCCGTTGTAGCGCCAAAGGCCTCCTACAAGCTGACATCAGGCACCTGGGCCGCTGACTTTACTTACCCCTGGAAACAGGACATCCTTTGTGCCCAACTCCCTCTGCCGGGCACCAGGCCTTGGCCACCTACAATCCCGAACGGAACAGGATTTCTTCCAGATGCAAGCTGCCACAAGCAGGAAACCTGGCTTATCATGGAGGGCCAAAAGCCTCCTAAAAACTGACATCAGGCACCTGGGCAGCTGACTTTACTTACCCCTGGAAACAGCCCATCCTTTGTGTCCAACTCCCTCTGCCGGGCACCCAGCTCCGGCCACCTACAATCCCGAACGGAACAGGATTTCTTCCAGATGCAAGCTGCCACAAGCAGGAAGCCTGGCTTCCCATGGAGGGCCGAAGGCCTCCTACAAACTGACATCAGGCACCTGGGCAGCTGACTTTACTTACCCCTGGAAAAAGCCCATCCTTTGTGCCCAACTCCCTCTGCCGGGCACCTGGCCTCGGCCACCTACAATCCCGAACGAAACAGGATTTCTTCCAGATGCAAGCTGCCGCAAGCTGGAAGCCTGGCTTCACTTGGAGGGCCAAAGGCCTCCAAAAAACTTACATCAGGCACCTGGGGAGCTGACTTTACTTACCCCTGGAAACAGGCCATCCTTGGTGCCAAACTCCCTCTGGCGGGCACCTGGCCTCGGCCACCTACAATCCCGAACGAAACAGGATTTCTTCCAGATGCAAGCTGCCTTGAACAGGAAGACTTGCTTCCCTTGGAGGGCCAAAGGCCTCCTACAAACTGACATCAGGCACCTGGGCAGCTGACTTTACTTACCCCTGGAAACAGGCCATCATTTGTGCCCATCTCCCTCTGCCGGTCCCACAGCTCCGGCCACCTACAATCCCGAACAGAACAGGATTTCTTCCAGATGCAAGCTGCCACAAGCAGGAAGCCTGGCTTCCGTTGGAGCGCCAAAGGCCTCCTACAAACTGACATAAGGCACCTGGGCCGCTGACTTTACTTACTTCTGGAAACAGCCCATCCTTTGTGCCCAACTCCCTCTGCCGGGCACCTGGCCTCGGCCACCTACAATCCCGAACGGAACAGGAGTTCTTCCAGATGCAAGCTGCCACAAGCTGGAAACGTGGCTTCCCATGGAGGGCCAAAGGCCTCCTACAAACTGACATCAGGCACCTGGGCAGCTGACTTTACTTACCCCTGGAAACAGGCCATCCTTTGTGCCCAACTCCCTCTGCCGGGCACCTGGCATCGGCCACCTACAATCCCGAACGGAACAGGATTTCTTCCTGATGCAAGCTGCCACAAGCTCGAAGCCTGGCTCCCCATGGAGGACCAAAGGCCTCCTACAAACTGACATCATGCACCTGTGCAGCTGACTTTAGTTTCCTCATGAAACAGGCCATCATTTGTGCCCAAATCCCTCTGCTGGGCACCGGGCCTCAGCCGCCTACAATCCCGAACGGAACAGGATTTCTTCCAGATGCAAGCTGCCACAAGCAGGAAACCTGGCTTATCATGGAGGGCCAAAGGCCTCCTACAAACTGACATCAGGCACCTGGGCAGCTGACTTTACTTACCCCTGGAAACAGCCCATCCTTTGTGTCCAACTCCCTCTGCCGGGCACCCAGCTCCGGCCTCCTGCAATCCCGAACGGAACAGGATTACTTCCCGATGCAAGCTGCCACAAGCAGGAAGCCTGGATTCCGTTGGAGCGCCAAAGGCCTCCTACAAACTGACATCAGGCACCTGGGCAGCTGACTTTTCTTTCCTCATGAAACAGGCCATCATTTGTGCCCAACTCCCTCTGCCGGGCACCTGGCCTCGGCCACCTACAATCCCGAACAGAACAGGATTACTTCCCGATGCAAGCTGCCACAACTTGGAAGCCGGGCTTTCCATGCAGGACCAATAGCCACCTTTAAACTGACATCAGGCACCTGGGCAGCTGACTTTACTTACCCCTGGAAACAGGCCACCCTTTGTGCCCAACTCTCTCAGCCGGGAAACTGGCCTCGGCCACCTACAATCCCGAACGGAACAGGATTTCTTCCAGATGCAATCTGCCTTGAACAGGAAGATTTGCTTCCCTTGGAGCGCCAAAGGCCTACTAGAAACTTACATCATACACCTGGGCAGCTGACTTTACTTTCCTCATGAAACAGGCCATCATTTGTGCCCAAATCCCTCTGCTGGGCACCGGGCCTCAGACGCCTACAATCCCGAACGGAACAGGATTACTTCCCGATGCATGCCGCCACAAGCTTGAAGCCATGCTTTCCATGGGAGGACCAATAGCCACCTTTAAACTGACATCAGGCACCTGGGCAGCTGACTTTACTTACCCCTGGAAACAGGCCATCCTTTGTGCCCAACTCCCTCTGCCGGGCACCTGGCCTCGGCCACCTACAATCCCGAACGGAACAGCATTTCTTCCAGATGCAAACTGCCACAAACTGGAAGACTTGCTTCCGTTAAAGGGCCAAAGGTCACCGACAAACTGACATCAGGCACCTGGGCCGCTGACTTTACTTACTCCTAAAAACAGGTCATCCTTTGTTCCCTGCTCTCCCAGCCTTGCATGTAGCTCCGGCTACCTACAATCCCGAACGAAACAGGATTTCTTCCAGATGCAAGCTGCCACAGGCAGGAAGCCTGGCTTCCCATGGAGGGCCAAAGGCCTCCTAAAAACTGACATCAGGCACCTGACCAGCTGACTTTACTTTCCTCATGAAACAGGCCATCATTTGTGCCCAACTCCCTCTGCCGGGCACCAGGCCTCGGCCACCTACAATCCCGAACGAAACAGGATTTCTTCCAGATGCAAGCTGCCACAAAGTGGAAGCCTGGCTTCCCTTTAAAGGCCAAAGTCCTCCTACAAACTGACATCAGGAACCTGGGCAGCTGACTTTACTTACCCCTGGAAACAGCCCATCCTTTGTGCCCAACTCCCTCTCCTGGGCACCTGGCCTCGGCCACCTACAATCCCGAACAGAACAGGATTACTTCCCGATGCAAGCTGCCACAACTTGGAAGCCGGGCTTTCCATGCAGGACCAATAGCCACCTGCAAACTGACATCAGGCACCTGGGCAGCTGACTTTACTTACCCCTGGAAACAGGCCATCCTTTGTGCCCAACTCTCTCAGCCGGGCAACTGGCCTCGGCCACCTAAAATCCCGAACAGAACAGGATTTCTTCCAGATGCAATCTGCCTTGAACAGGAAGACTTGCTTCCCTTGGAGCGCCAAAGGCCTACTAGAAACTTACATCAGGCATCTGGGGAGCTGACTTTACTTACCCCTGGAAACAGGCCATCCTTTGTGCCCAACTCCCTCTGCCGGGCACCAGGCCTTGGCCACCTACAATCCCGAACGGAACAGGATTTCTTCCAGATGCAAGCTGCCACAAGCAGGAAACCTGGCTTATCATGGAGGGCCAAAGGCCTCCTACAAACTGACATCAGGCACCAGGGCAGCTGACTTTACTTACCCCTGGAAACAGCCCATCCTTTGTGCCCAACTCCCTCTGCCGGGCACCTGGCCTCGGCCACCTACAATCCCGAACGGAACAGGATTTCTTCCAGATACAAGCTGCCACAAGCAGGAAACCTGGCTTCCCATGGAGGGCCAAAGTCCTCCTACAAACTGACATCAGGCACCTGGGCAGCTGACTGTATTTACCCCTAGAAACAGCCCATCGTTTGTGCCCAACTCCCTCTGCCGGATCCACAGCTCGGGCCACCTACAATCCCGAACAGAACAGGATTACTTCCCGATGCAAGCTGCCACAAGCAGGAAGCCTGGATTCCGTTGGAGCGCCAAAGGCCTCCTACAAACTGACATCAGGCACCTGGGCAGCTGACTTTACTTACCCCTGGAAACAGCCCATCCTTTGTGCCCAACTCCCTCGGCCGGGCACCAGGCCTCACCCACCTACAATCCCGAACGGAAAGGATTTCTTCCAGATCCAAGCTGCCACAAACAGGAAGACAAGCTTCCCTTGGAGTGCCAAAGGCCTCCTACAAACTGACATCAGGCACCTGGGCAGCTGACTTTACTTACCCCTGGAAACAGCCCATCCTTTGTGCCCAACTCCCTCTGCTGGGCACCTGGCCTCGGCCACCTACAATCCCGAACGAAACAGGATTTCTTCCAGATGCAAGCTGCCACAAGCTGGAAGCCTGGCTTCACTTTGAGGGCCAAAGGCATCCTAAAAACTTACATCAGGCACCTGGGGAGCTGACTTTACTTACCCCTGGAAACAGCCCATCCTTTGTGCCCAACTCCCTCTGCCGGGCACCAGGCCTCACCCACCTACAATCCCGAACGGAAAAGGATTTCTTCCAGATGCAAGCTGCCACAAACAGGAAGACAAGCTTCCCTTGGAGTGCCAAAGGCCTCCTACAAACTGACATCAGGCACCTAGACAGCTGACTTTACTTACTTCTGGAAACAGCCCATCCTTTGTGCCCAACTCCCTCTGCCGGGCACCAGGCCTTGGCCACCTATAATCCCGAACGGAACAGGATTTCTTCCAGATGCAAGCTGCCACAAGCAGGAAACCTGGCTTATCATGGAGGGCCAAAGGCCTGCTACAAACTGACATCAGGCACCTGGGCAGCTGACTTTACTTACCCCTGGAAACAGCCCATCCTTTGTGTCCAACTCCTCTGGCGGGCACCCAGCTCCGGCCACCTACAATCCCGAACGGAACAGGATTTCTTCCAGATGCAAGCTGCCACAAGCAGGAAGACCTGGCTTCACTTGGAGGGCCAAAGGCCCTCCTACAAACTGACATCACGCACCTGGGCAGCTGACTTTACTTACCCCTGGAAACAGCCCATCCTTTGT
>NW_027094624.1:0-69352 GCF_029207755.1 Chamaea fasciata
GGATTTCTTCCAGATGCAAGCTGCCACAAGAAGGAAACCTGGCTTCCCATGGAGGGCCAAATGCCTCCTACAAACTGACATCAGGCACCTGGGCAGCTGACTTTACTTACCCCTGGAAACAGCCCATCCTTTGTGTCCAACTCCCTCAGCCGGGCACCCAGCTCCGGCCACCTACAATCCCGAACGGAACAGGATTTCTTCCAGATGCAAGCTGCCACAAGCAGGAAGCCTGGCTTCCCATGGAGGGCCAAAGGCCTCCTAAAAACTGACATCAGGCACCTGGGCAGCTGACTTTACTTACCCCTGGAAACAGGCCATCCTTTGTGCCAAACTCCCTCTGCCGGGCACCTGGCCTCGGCCACCCACGATTCCGAATGGAACAGCATTTCTTCCAGATGCAAGCTGCCACAAACTGGAAGACTTGCTTCCCTTGGAGAGCCAAAGGCCTCCTACAAACTGACATCAGGGCACCTGGGCAGCTGACTTTACTTACCCCTGGAAACAGGCCATCCTTTGTGCCCAACTCCATCTGCCGGGCACCTGGGCCTCGGCCACCCTACAATCCCAAACGGAACAGGATTTCTTCCAGATGCAAGCTGCCACCAGAGGGAAATCTGGCTTCCCATGGAGGGCCAAAGGACTCCTACAAACTGACATGAGGCACCTGGGCAGCTGACTTTACTTACCCCTGGAAACAGGCCATCCTTTGTGCCCAACTCCCTCTGCCGGTCACCAGGCCTCGGCCACCTACAATCCCGAACGGAACAGGATTTCTTCCAGATACAAGCTGCCACAAGCTGGAAGCCATGGCTTCCCATGGAGGACCAAAGGCCTCCTACAAACTGACATCAGGCACCTGGGCAGCTGACTTTACTTACCCCTGGAAACAGGCCATCCTTTGTGCCCAACTCCCTCAGCTGGGCACCCAGCTCCTGGCACCTACAATCCCGAACGGAACAGGATTTCTTCAGATGCAAGCTGCCTTAAATAGGAAGACTAACTTCCCTTGGAGGGCCAAAGGCCTCCTACAAACTGACATGAGGCACCTGGGCAGCTGACTTTACTTACCCCTGGAAACAGGCCATCCTTTGTGCCCAACTCCCTCAGCCGGGCAACTGGCCTCGGACACCTACAATCCCGAACGGAACAGCATTTCCTCCAGATGTAAGCTGCCTTGAACAGGAAAGACTAGCTTCCCTTGGAGGGCCAAAGGCCTCCTACAAACTGACATCAGGCACGTGGGCAGCTGACCTTTACTTACTCCTGGAAACAGGCCATCCTTTGTGCCCAACTCCCTCAGCCGGGCACCTCGCCCTCGGCCAGCTACAATCCCAAACAGGAACAGGATTTCTTCCAGATGCAAGCTGCCACAAGAAGGAAACCTGGCTTCCCATGGAGGCCAAATGCCTCCTACAAACTGACATCAGGCACCTGAGCAGCTGACTTTACTTACCCTGGAAACAGCCCATCCTTTGTGTCCAACTCCCTCAGCCGAGCACCCAGCTCCGGCCACCTACAATCCCCGAACGGAACAGGATTTCTTCCAGATGCAAGCTGCCACAAGCAGGAAGCCTAGCTTCCCATGGAGGGCCAAAGGCCTTTTAAAAACTGACATCAGGCACCTGGGCAGCTGACTTTACTTACCCCTGGAAACAGGCCATCCTTTGTGCCCAACTCCCTCTGCCGGGCACCTGGCCTAGGCCACCCACAATTCCGAACGGAAACAGCATTTCTTCCAGATGCAAGCTGCCACAAACTGGAGGACTTGCTTCCCTTGGAGAGCCAAAGGCCTCCTACAAACTGACATCAGGCACCTGGGCAGCTGACTTTACTTACCCCTGGAAACAGGCATCCTTTGTGCCCAACTCCATCTGGCCGGGCACCTGGCCTCGGCCACCTACAATCCCAAACGGAACAGGATTTCTTCCAGATGCAAGCTGCCACCAGAGGGAAATCTGGCTTCCCATGGAGGGCCAAAGGACTCCTACAAACTGACATGAGGCACCTGGGCAGCTGACTTTACTTACCCCCTGGAAACAGGCCATCCTTTGTGCCCAACTCCCTACCAGGCCTCGGCCACCTACAATCCCGAACGGAACAGGATTTCTTCCAGATACAAGCTGCCACAAGCTGGAAGCATGGCTTCCCATGGAGGACCAAAGGCCTCCTACAAACTGACATCAGGCACCTGGGCAGCTGACTTTACTTACCCCTGGAAACAGGCCATCCTTTGTGCCCAACTCCCTCAGCTGGGCACCCAGCTCCTGGCACCTACAATCCCGAACGGAACAGGATTTCTTCCAGATGCAAGCTGCCTTAAATAGGAAGACTAACTTCCCTTGGAGGGCCAAAGGCCTCCTACAAACTGACATGAGGCACCTGGGCAGCTGACTTTACTTACCCCTGGAAACAGGCCATCCTTTGTGCCCAACTCCCTCAGCCGGGCAACTGGCCTCGGACACCTACAATCCCGAACGGAACAGCATTTCCTCCAGATGTAAGCTGCCTTGAACAGGAAGACTAGCTTCCCTTGGAGGGCCAAAGGCCTCCTACAAACTGACATCAGGCACGTGGGCAGCTGACTTTACTTACTCCTGGAAACAGGCCATCCTTTGTGCCCAACTCCCTCAGCCGGGCACCTCGCCTCGGCCAGCTACAATCCCAAACGGAACAGGATTTCTTCCAGATGCAAGCTGCCACAAGAAGGAAACCTGGCTTCCCATGGAGGGCCAAATGCCTCCTACAAACTGACATCAGGCACCTGAGCAGCTGACTTTACTTACCCCTGGAAACAGCCCATCCTTTGTGTCCAACTCCCTCAGCCGGGCACCCAGCTCCGGCCACCTACAATCCCGAACGGAACAGGATTTCTTCCAGATGCAAGCTGCCACAAGCAGGAAGCCTAGCTTCCCATGGAGGGCCAAAGGCCTTTTAAAAACTGACATCAGGCACCTGGGCAGCTGACTTTACTTACCCCTGGAAACAGGCCATCCTTTGTGCCCAACTCCCTCTGCCGGGCACCTGGCCTAGGCCACCCACAATTCCGAACGGAACAGCATTTCTTCCAGATGCAAGCTGCCACAAACTGGAGGACTTGCTTCCCTTGGAGGGCCAAAGGCCTCCTACAAACTGACATCAGGCACCTGGGCAGCTGACTTTACTTACCCCTGGAAACAGGCCATCCTTTGTGCCCAAGTCCGTCTGCCGGGCACCTGGCCTCGGCCACCTACAATCCCAAACGGAACAGGATTTCTTCCAGATGCAAGCTGCCACAAGAAGGAAATCTGGCTTCCCATGGAGGGCCAAAGGACTCCTACAAACTGACATCAGGCACCTGAGCAGCTGACTTTACTTACCCCAGGAAACAGGCCATCCTGTGCCCAACTCCCTCTGCCGGGCACCCAGCTCCGTCCACCTACAATCCCGAACGGAACAGGATTTCTTCCAGATGCAAGCTGCCACAAGCAAGAAGCCTGGCTTCCCTTGGAGGGCCAAAGGCCTCCTACAAACTGACATCAGGCACCTGGGCAGCTGACTTTACTTACCCCTGGCAACAGGCCATCCTTTGTGCCCAACTCCCTCTGCCGGGCACCTGGCCTCGGCCACGTACAATCCCAAACGGAACAGGAGTTCTTCCAGATGCAAGCTGCCTTAAACAGGAAGACAAACTTCCTTTGGAGAGCCAAAGGCCTTCTACAAACTGACATGAGGCACCTGGGCAGCTGACTTTACATACCCGTGGAAACAGCCCATCCTTTGTGCCCAACTCCCTCTGCCGGGCACCTCGCCTCGGCCACCTACAATCCCGAACGGAACAGGATTTCTTCCAGATGCAAGCTGCCACAAGAAGGAAATCTGGCTTCCCATGGAGGGCCAAAGGCCTCCTACAAACTGACATCAGGCACCTGGGCAACTGACTTTACTTACCCCTGGAAACAGGCCATCCTATGTGCCCAACTCCCTCTGCCGGCCCACAGCTTCTGCCACCTAAAATCCCGAACGGAACAGCTATTCTTCCAGATGCAAGCTGCCACAAGCTGGAAACGTCGCTTCACTTGGAGGGCCAAAGGCCTCCTACAAACTGACATCAGGCACCTGGGCAGCTGACTTTACTTACCCCTGGAAACAGGCCATCCTTTGTGCCCAACTCCCTCTGCCGGGCACCAAGCCTCGGCCACCTACAATCCCGAACGGAACAGGATTTCTTCCAGATGCAAGCTGCCACAAGCTGGGAGCATGGCGTCCCATGGAGGAACAAAGGCCTCCTACAAAGTGACATCAGGCACCTGGGCAGCTGACTTTACTTACCCCTGGAAACAGCCCATCCTTTGTGCCCAACTCCCTCAGCTGGGCACCCAGCTCCTGGCACCTACAATCCCAAACGGAACAGTATTTCTTCCAGATGCAAGCTGCCTTAAACAGGAAGACTAACTTCCCTTGGAGGGCCAAAGGCCTCCTACAAACTGACATCAGGCACCTGGGCAGCTGATTTTACTTGCCTCATGAAACAGGCCATCATTTGTGCCCAACTCCCTCTGCCGGGCACCTGGCTTCGGCCACCTACAATCTCGAACGGAACAGGATTTCTTCCAGATGCAAGCTGCCACAAGCAGGAAGCCTGGCTTCCCATGGAGGGCCAAAGGCCTCCTACAAACTGACATCAGGCACGTGGGCAGCTGACTTTATTTACTTCTGGAAACAGGCCATCATTTGTGCCCAACTCCCTCAGCTGGGCACCCAGCTCCGGCCACCTACAATCCCGAACGGAACAGGATTTCTTCCAGATGCAAGCTGCAACAAGCAGGAAGCCTGGCTTCCCATGGAGGGCCAAAGGCCTCTTACAAACTGACATCAGGCACCTGGGCAGCTGACTTTACTTACCCCTGGAAACAGGCCATCCTTTGTTCCCAACTCCCTCTGCCGGGCACCTGGCCTCGGCCACCTACAATCCCGAACCGAACAGGATTTCGTCCAGATGCAAGCTGCCTTGAACAGGAAGACTAGCTTCCCTTGGAGGGCCAAAGGCCTCCTACAAACTGACATCAGGCACCTGGGCAGCTGACTTTACTTACCCCTGGAAACAGGACATCCTTTGTGCCAACTCCCTCTGCCGGGCACCAGGCCTTGGCCACCTACAATCCCGTACGGTACAGGATTTCTTCCAGATGCAAGCTGCCACAAGCAGGAAACCTGGCTTCCCATGGAGGGCCAAAGGCCTCCTACAAACTGACATCAGGCACCTGGGCAGCTGACTTTACTTACCCCTGGAATCAGCCCATCCTTTCTGCCCAACTCCCTCTGCCGGGCACCTGGCCTCGGCCACCCTACAATCCCAAACGGAACAGGATTTCTTCCAGATGCAAGCTGCCACAAACTGGAAGACGTGCTTCGTTTGGAGGGCCAAAGGTCACCTACAAACTGACATCAGGCACCTGGGCAGCTGACTTTACTTACCCCTGGAAACAGGCCATCCTTTGTGCCCAACTCCCTCTGCCGGGCACCAGGCCTTGGCCACCTACAATCCCGAACAGTACAGGATTTCTTCCAGATGCAAGCTGCCACAAGCAGGAAACCTGGCTTCCCATGGAGGGCCAAAGGCCTCCTAAAAACTGACATCAGGCACCTGGGCAGCTGACTTTACTTACCCCTGGAAACAGGCCATCCTTTGTGCCCAACTCCCTCAGCCGGGCAACTGGCCTCGGCCACCTACAATCCCGAACGGAAAAGGATTTCTTCCAGATGCAAGGTGCCTTGAACAGGAAGACTAGCTTCCCTTGGAGGGCCAAAGGCCTCCTACAAACTGACATGAGGCACCTGGGCAGCTGACTTTACTTACCCCTGGAAACAGGCCATCCTTTGTGCCCAACTCCCTGTGCCAGGCCCACAGCTTCTGCCACCTAAAATCCCGAACGGAACAGGATTTCTTCCAGATGCAAGCTGCCACAAGCTGGAAACGTCGCTTCACTTGCAGGGCCAAAGGCCTCCTACAAACTGACATCAGGCACCTGGGCAGCTGACTTTACTTACCCCTGGAAACAGGCCATCCTTTGTGCCCAACTCCCTCTGCCGGGCACCCAGCTCCGTCCACCTACAATCCAGAACGGAACAGGATTTCTTCCAGATGCAAGCTGCCAGAAGCTGGAAACCTGTCTTCCCATGGAGGGCCAAAGGCCTCCTACAAACTGACCATCAGGCACCTGGGCAGCTGACTTTACTTACCCCTGGAAACAGGCCATCCTTTGTGCCCAACTCCCTCTGCCGGGCACCTGGCCTCGGCCACCTACAATCCCGAACGGAACAGGATTTCTTCCAGATGCAAACTGCCACAAACTGGAAGACTAGCTTCCCTTGGAGGGCCAAAGGCCTCCTACAAACTGACATCAGGCACCTGGGCAGCTGATTTTACTTGCCTCATGAAACAGGCCATCATTTGTGCCCAACTCCCTCTGCCGGGCACCTGGCTTCGGCCACCTACAATCTCGAACGGAACAGGATTTCTTCCAGATGCAAGCTGCCACAAGCAGGAAGCCTGGCTTCCCATGGAGGGCCAAAGGCCTCCTACAAACTGACATCAGGCACGTGGGCAGCTGACTTTATTTACTTCTGGAAACAGGCCATCATTTGTGCCCAACTCCCTCAGCTGGGCACCCAGCTCCGGCCACCTACAATCCCGAACGGAACAGGATTTCTTCCAGATGCAAGCTGCAACAAGCAGGAAGCCTGGCTTCCCATGGAGGGCCAAAGGCCTCTTACAAACTGACATCAGGCACCTGGGCAGCTGACTTTACTTACCCCTGGAAACAGGCCATCCTTTGTGCCCAACTCCCTCTGCCGGGCACCTGGCCTCGGCCACCTACAATCCCGAACCGAACAGGATTTCGTCCAGATGCAAGCTGCCTTGAACAGGAAGACTAGCTTCCCTTGGAGGGCCAAAGGCCTCCTACAAACTGACATCAGGCACCTGGGCAGCTGACTTTACTTACCCCTGGAAACAGGACATCCTTTGTGCCCAACTCCCTCTGCCGGGCACCAGGCCTTGGCCACCTACAATCCCGTACGGTACAGGATTTCTTCCAGATGCAAGCTGCCACAAGCAGGAAACCTGGCTTCCCATGGAGGGCCAAAGGCCTCCTACAAACTGACATCAGGCACCTGGGCAGCTGACTTTACTTACCCCTGGAATCAGCCCATCGTTTCTGCCCAACTCCCTCTGCCGGGCACCTGGCCTCGGCCACCTACAATCCCAAACGGAACAGGATTTCTTCCAGATGCAAGCTGCCACAAACTGGAAGACGTGCTTCGTTTGGAGGGCCAAAGGTCACCTACAAACTGACATCAGGCACCTGGGCAGCTGACTTTACTTACCCCTGGAAACAGGCCATCCTTTGTGCCCAACTCCCTCTGCCGGGCACCTGGCCTCGGCCACCTACAATCCCGAACCGAACAGGATTTCGTCCAGATGCAAGCTGCCTTGAACAGGAAGACTAGCTTCCCTTGGAGGGCCAAAGGCCTCCTACAAACTGACATCAGGCACCTGGGCAGCTGACTTTACTTACCCCTGGAAACAGGCCATCCTTTGTGCCCAACTCCCTCTGCCGGGCACCAGGCCTTGGCCACCTACAATCCCGAACAGTACAGGATTTCTTCCAGATGCAAGCTGCCACAAGCAGGAAACCTGGCTTCCCATGGAGGGCCAAAGGCCTCCTAAAAACTGACATCAGGCACCTGGGCAGCTGACTTTACTTACCCCTGGAAACAGGCCATCCTTTGTGCCCAACTCCCTCAGCCGGGCAACTGGCCTCGGCCACCTACAATCCCGAACGGAACAGGAGTTCTTCCAGATGCAAGGTGCCTTGAACAGGAAGACTAGCTTCCCTTGGAGGGCCAAAGGCCTCCTACAAACTGACATGAGGCACCTGGGCAGCTGACTTTACTTACCCCTGGAAACAGGCCATCCTTTGTGCCCAACTCCCTGTGCCAGGCCCACAGCTTCTGCCACCTAAAATCCCGAACGGAACAGGATTTCTTCCAGATGCAAGCTGCCACAAGCTGGAAACGTCGTTTCACTTGCAGGGCCAAAGGCCTCCTACAAACTGACATCAGGCACCTGGGCAGCTGACTTTACTTACCCCTGGAAACAGGCCATCCTTTGTGCCCAACTCCCTCTGCCCGGCACCAGGCCTCGGCCACCTACAATCCCGAACGGTACAGGATTTCTTCCAGATGCAAGCTGCCACAAGCAGGAAACCTGGCTTCCCATGGAGGGCCAAAGGCCTCCTACAAACTGACATCAGGCACCTGGGCAGCTGACTTTACTTACCCCTGGAAACAGGCCATCCTTTGTGCCCAACTCCCTCTGCCGGGCACCAGGCCTCGGCCACCTACAATCCCGAACGGAACAGGATTTCTTCCAGATGCAAGCTGCCAGAAGCAGGAAGCCTGGCTTCCCATGGAGGGCCAAAGGCCTCCTAGAAACTGACATCAAGCACGTGGGCAGCTGACTTTATTTACTTCTGGAAACAGGCCATCATTTGTGCCCAACTCCCTCAGCTGGGCACCCAGCTCCGGCCACCTACAATCCCGAACGGAACAGGATTTCTTCCAGATGCAAGCTGCAACAAGCAGGAAGCCTGGCTTCCCATGGAGGGCCAAAGGCCTCTTACAAACTGACATCAGGCACCTGGGCAGCTGACTTTACTTACTCCTGGAAACAGGCCATCCTTTGTGCCCAACTCCCTCTGCCGGGCACCTGGCCTCGGCCACCTACAATCCCGAACCGAACAGGATTTCGTCCAGATGCAAGCTGCCTTGAACAGGAAGACCAGCTTCCCTTGGAGGGCCAAAGGCCTCCTACAAACTGACATCAGGCACCTGGGGAGCTGACTTTACTTACCCCTGGAAACAGGACATCCTTTGTGCCCAACTCCCTCTGCCGGGCACCAGGCCTTGGCCACCTACAATCCCGAACGGAACAGGATTTCTTCCAGATGCAAGCTGCCACAAGCAGGAAACCTGGCTTCCCATGGAGGGCCAAAGGCCTCCTACAAACTGACATCAGGCACCTGGGCAGCTGACTTTACTTACCCCTGGAATCAGCCCATACTTTGTGCCCAACTCCCTCTGCCGGGCACCTGGCCTCGGCCACCTACAATCCCAAACGGAACAGGATTTCTTCCAGATGCAAGCTGCCACAAACTGGAAGACGTGCTTCGTTTGGAGGGCCAAAGGTCACCTACAAACTGACATCAGGCACCTGGGCAGCTGACTTTACTTACCCCTGGAAACAGGCCATCCTTTGTGCCCAACTCCCTCTGCCGGGCACCTGGCCTCGACCTCCTACAATCCCGAAAGGAACAGGAGTTCTTCCAGATGCAAGCTGCCACAAGCTGGAAACGTCGCTTCACTTGGAGGGCAAAAGGCCTCCTACAAACTGACATCAGGCACCTGGGCAGCTGATTTTACTTTCCTCATGAAACAGGCCATCCTTTGTGCCCAACTCCCTCTGCCGGGCACCAGGCTTCGGCCACCTACAATCTCGAACGGAACAGGATTTCTTCCAGATGCAAGCTGCCAGAAGCAGGAAGCCTGGCTTCGCATGGAGGGCCAAAGGCCTCCTACAAACTGACATCAGGCACCTGGGCAGCTGACTTTACTTACCCCTGGAAACAGGCCATCCTTTGTGCCCAACTCCCTCTGCCGGGCACCCAGCTCCGTCCACCTACAATCCCGAACGGAACAGGATTTCTTCCAGATGCAAGCTGCCACAAGCAAGAAGCCTGGCTTCCCTTGGAGGGCCAATAGCCTCCTACAAACTGACATCAGGCACCTGGGCAGCTGACTTTACTTACCCCTGGAAACAGGCCATCATTTGTTCCCAACTCCCTCTGCCGGGCACCTGGCCTCGGCCACGTACAATCCCAAACGGAACAGGAGTTCTTCCAGATGCAAGCTGCCTTAAACAGGAAGACAAACTTCCTTTGGAGGGCCAAAGGCCTTCTACAAACTGACATGAGGCACCTGGGCAGCTGACTTTACATACCCCTGGAAACAGGCCATCCTATGTGCCCAACTCCCTCTGCCGGGCCCACAGCTTCTGCCACCTAAAATCCCGAACGGAACAGCTATTCTTCCAGATGCAAGCTGCCACAAGCTGGAAACGTCGCTTCACTTGGAGGGCCAAAGGCCTCCTACAAACTGACATCAGGCACCTGGGCAGCTGACTTTACTTACCCCTGGAAGCAGGCCATCCTTTGTGCCCAACTCCCTCTGCCGGGCACCAAGCCTCGGCCACCTACAATCCCGAACGGAACAGGATTTCTTCCAGATGCAAGCTGCCACAAGCTGGGAGCATGGCTTCCCATGGAGGACCAAAGGCCTCCTACAAACTGACATCAGGCACCTGGGCAGCTGACTTTACTTACCCCTGGAAACAGGCCATCCTTTGTGCCCAACTCCCTCAGCTGGGCACCCAGTTCCTGGCACCTACAATCCCGAACGAAACAGTATTTCTTCCAGATGCAAGCTGCCTTAAACAGGAAGACTAACTTCCCTTGGAGGGCCAAAAGCCTCCTACAAACTGACATCAGGCACCTGGGCAGCTGACTTTACTTACCCCTGGAAACAGGCCATCCTTTGTGCCCAACTCCCTCAGCCGGGCAACTGGCCTCGGCCACCTACAATCCCGAACGGAACAGCATTTCTTCCAGATGCAAGCTGCCTTGAACAGGAAGACTAGCTTCCCTTGGAGGGCCAAAGGCCTCCTAAAAACTGACATCAGGCACCTGGGCCGCTGACTTTACTTACTCCTGGAAACAGGCCATCCTTTGTGCCCAACTCCCTCTGCCGGGCACCTCGCCTCGGCCAGCTACAATCCCAAACGGAACAGGATTTCTTCCAGATGCAAGCTGCCTTAAACAGGAAGACTAACTTCCTTTGGAGGGCCAAAGGCCTTCTACAAACTGACATGAGGCACCTGGGCAGCTGACTTTCCTTACCCCTGGAAACAGGCCATCCTTTGTGTCCAACTCCCTCTGCCGGGCACCTGGCCTCGGCCAGCTACAATCCCGAATGGAACAGCATTTCTTCCAGATGCAAGCTGCCACCAGCTGGAAGCCTGGCTTCCATGGAGGGCCAAAGGACTCCTACAAACTGACATCAGGCACCTGGGCAGCTGACTTTACTTATTCCTGGAAACAGGCCATCCTTTGTGCCCAACTCCCTCAGCCGGGCAACTGGCCTCGGCCACCTACAATCCCGAACGGAATAGCATTTCTTCCAGATGCAAGCTGCCACAAGCAGGAAACCTAGCTTCCCATGGAGGACCATAGGACACCTGAAAACTGATATCAGGCACCTGGGCAGCTGACTTTACTTACCCCTGGAAACAGGCCATCCTTTGTGCCCAACTCCCTCTGCCGGGCACCTGGCCTCGGCCACCTACAATCCCGAACCGAACAGCATTTCGTCCAGATGCAAGCTGCCTTGAACAGGAAGACTAGCTTCCCTTGGAGGGCCAAAGGCCTCCTACAAACTGACATCAGGCACCTGGGCAGCTGACTTTACTTACCCCTGGAAACAGGACATCCTTTGTGCCCAACTCCCTCTGCCGGGCCCCAGGCCTTGGCCACCTACAATCCCGAACGGTACAGGATTTCTTCCAGATGCAAGCTGCCACAAGCAGGAAACCTGGCTTCCCATGGAGGGCCAAAGGCCTCCTAAAAACTGACATCAGGCACCTGGGCAGCTGACTTTACTTTCCTCATGAAACAGGCCATCCTTTGTGCCCAACTCCCTCTGCCGGGCACCTGGCCTCGGCCACGTACAATCCCAAACGGAACAGGATTTCTTCCAGATGCAAGCTGCCACAAACTGGAAGACGTGCTTCGTTTGGAGGGCCAAAGGCCTCCTACAAACTGACATCAGGCACCTGGGCAGCTGACTTTACTTACACCTGGAAACAGGCCATCCTTTGTGCCCAACTCCCTCTGCCGGGCACCTGGCCTCGACTTCCTACAATCCCGAACGGAACAGGAGTTCTTCCAGATGCAAGCTGCCACAAGCTGGAAACGTCGCTTCACTTGGAGGGCAAAAGGCTCCTACAAACTGACATCAGGCACCTGGGCAGCTGATTTTACTTTCCTCATGAAACAGGCCATCATTTGTGCCCAACTCCCTCTGCCGGGCACCAGGCTTGGGCCACCTACAATCTCGAACGGAACAGGATTTCTTCCAGATGCAAGCTGCCACAAGCAGGAAGCCTGGCTTCCCATGGAGGGCCAAAGGCCTCCTACAAACTGACATCAGGCACCTGGGCAGCTGACTTTACTTACCCCTGGAAACAGGACATCCTTTGTGCCCAACTCCCTCAGCCGGGCAACTGGCCTCGGCCACCTACAATCCCGAACGGAACAGGATTTCTTCCAGATGCAAGCTGCCACAAGCTGGAAACGTCGCTTCACTTGCAGGGCCAAAGGCCTCCTACAAACTGACATCAGGCACCTGGGCAGCTGACTTTACTTACCCCTGGAAACAGGCCATCCTTTGTGCCAAACCCCCTCTGCCCGGCACCAGACCTCGGCCACATACAATCCCGAACGGAACAGGATTTCTTCCAGATGCAAGCTGCCACAAGCAGGAAACCTGGCTTCCCATGGAGGGCCAAAGGCCTCCTACAAACTGACATCAGGCACCTGGGCAGCTGACTTTACTTACCCCTGGAAACAGGCCATCCTTCTGCCCAACTCCCTCTGCCGGGCACCAGGCCTCGGCCACCTACAATCCCGAACGGAACAGCATTTCTTCAGATGCAAGCTGCCACAAGCAGGAAACCTGGCTTCCCATGGAGGGCCAAAGGCCTCCTACAAACTGACATCAGGCACCTGGGCAGCTGACTTTACTTACCCCTGGAAACAGGCCATCCTTTGTGCCCAACTCCCTCTGCCGGGCACCTGGCCTCGGCCACCTACAATCCCGAACCGAACAGGATTTCGTCCAGATGCAAGCTGCCTTGAACAGGAAGACTAACTCCCTTGGAGGGCCAAAGGCCTCCTACAAACTGACATCAGGCACCTGGGCAGCTGACTTTACTTACCCCTGGAAACAGGCCATCCTTAGTGCCCAACTCCCTCAGCCGGGCAACTGGCCTCGGCCACCTACAATCCCGAACGGAACAGGATTTCTTCCAGATGCAAGCTGCCTTGAACAGGAAGACTAGCTTCCCTTGGAGGGCCAAAGGCCTCCTACAAACTGACATCAGGCACCTGGGCAGCTGACTTTACTTACCCCTGGAAACAGGCCATCCTTTGTGCCCAACTTTCTCTGCCGGGCACCTCGCCTCGGCCACCTACAATCCCAAACGGAACAGGATTTCTTCCAGATGCAAGCTGCCACAAGCTGAAAGCGTGGCTTCCCATAGAGGGCCAAAGGCCTCCTACAAACTGACATCAGGCACCTGAGCAGCTGACTTTACTTACCCCTGGAAACAGCCCATCCTTTGTGTCCAACTCCCTCAGCCGGGCACCCAGCTCCGGCCACCTACAATCCCGTACGGAACAGGATTTCTTCCAGATGCAAGCTGCCAGAAGCAGGAAGCCTGGCTTCCCATGGAGGGCCAAAGGCCTCCTAAAAACTGACATCAGGCACCTGGGCAGCTGACTTTACTTACCCCTGGAAACAGGCCATCCTTTGTGCCCAACTCCCTCTGCCGGGCACCTGGCCTCGGCCACCTACAATTCCGAACGGAACAGCATTTCTTCCAGATGCAAGCTGCCACAAACTGGAAGACTAGCTTCCCTTGGAGGGCCAAAGGCCTCCTACAAACTGACATCAGGCACCTGGCCAGCTGACTTTACTTACCCCTGGAAACAGGCCATCCTTTGTGCCCAACCCCCTCTGCCGGGCACCAGGCCTCGGCCACCTACAATCCCGAACGGAACAGGATTTCTTCCAGATGCAAGCTGCCTTAAACAGGAAGACTTGCTTCCCTTGGAGGCCCAAATGCCTCCTAGAAACTGACATGAGGCACCTGGGCAGCTGACTTTACTTACCCCTGGAAACAGGCCATCCTTTGTGCCCAACTCCCTCTGCCGGGCACCTGGCCTCGGCAACTGTTGGGGGTTGGGTTTGTTCCTTCTTTCTCTGGGGAATTTTTTCCCCAGGGTTGCCAAGGGGACCGGGTGTTGGATTCTTGAGAGTGCTTGGCTGAAACAAAGAGGTGGACAAAAGGTGGAAGGGGGAGATAACGCAGGTAAAAGACACAGCTTGAGGCAGCTGCGTGCTTTTCTGCTTCCGGCGTTTGGGAGACGCGTGTCGGCCGCTCCTCGAGGATCTCAGCCGCCGTTTTTCTGCCTCGCCTTCGAGCTGCTTCGGCGCTGCTCCTCTTGCTGCAGCGTGACCCTGCACTCCCTGCGCTGCCGGGACAATCCTGCCCCTGCCTGCCGGGACAACCCTGCCATCCCAGCTACCAGCCCGGGACTTTTCCACTGTTCCAGCTTGGTGCTCTGAGGATCCTGCAGGGACACCGAAACCAAACTGCTCTGGGTTTTGTGAAACAAAGCCCTCAAGGTTCTTGGTACTGTTGTCGTTTGTCATTAATGCTGTAGTTGTTTGGTGGGGGGGGGAGGTTTTTTTTGTGTTTGTTTGCTTTGTATTACATACTAGTAAAGAACTGCTATTCCTATTTCCCAAATCTTTGCCAAAGAGCCTCTGATTGTAATTTTACCTAGCAGATACCTGTCTTCCTAAACCAAGACAGCCACGTACAATCCCAAACAGAACAGGATTTCTTCCAGATGCAAGCTGCCACAAACTGGAAGACGTGCTTCGTTTGGAGGGCCAAAGGTCACCTACAAACTGACATCAGGCACCTGGGCAGCTGACTTTACTTACCCCTGGAAACAGCCCATCCTTTGTGCCGAACTCCCTCTGCCGTGCACCAGGCCTCGCCCACCTGCAATCCCGAACGTAACAGGATAACTTCCAGATGCAAGCTGCCACAAGCAGGAAACCTGGCTTCCCATGGAGGGCCAAAGGCCTCCTACAAACTGACATCAGGCACCTGGGCAGCTGACTTTACTTACCCCTGGAAACAGGACATCCTTTGTGCCCAACTCCCTCAGCCGGGCAACTGGCCTCGGCCACCTACAATCCCGAACGGAACAGGATTTCTTCCAGATGCAAGCTGCCTTGAACAGGAAGACTAGCTTCCCTTGGAGGGCCAAAGGCCTCCTACAAACTGACATCAGGCACCTGGGCAGCTGACTTTACTTACCCCTGGAAACAGGCCATCCTTTGTGCCCAACTCCCTCTGCCGGGCACCGGGCCTCGAACACGTACAATCCTAAACGGAACAGGAGTTCTTCCAGATGCAAGGTGCCACAAGCTGGAAACGTCGCTTCACTTGGAGGGCCAAAGGCCTCCTACAAACTGACATCAGGCACCTGGGCAGCTGACTTTACTTACCCCTAGAAACAGGCCATCCTTTGTGCCCAACTCCCTCTGCCGGGCACCTCGCCTCGGCCACCTACAATCCCGAACGGAACAGGATTTCTTCCAGATGCAAACTGCCACAAACTGGAAGACTAGCTTCCCTTGGAGGGCCAAAGGCCTCCTAAAAACTGACATCAGGCACCTGGGCAGCTGACTTTACTTCCCTCATGAAACAGGCCATCATTTGTGCCCAACTCCCTCTGCCCGGCACCAGGCTTCGGCCACCTACAATCTCGAACAGAACAGGATTTCTTCCAGATGCAAGCTGCCACAAACTGGAAGATTGGCTTCAATTGGAGGGCCAAAGGCCTCCTACAAACTGACATCAGGCACCTGGGCAGCTGACTTTATTTACCCTGGAAACAGGCCATCCTTTGTGCCCAACTCCCTCGGCCGGGCACCTTGCCTCGACCACCTACAATCCTAAACGGAACAGGAGTTCTTCCAGATGCAAGCTGCCACAAGCTGGAAACGTCACTTCACTTGGAGGGCTAAAGGCCTCCTACAAACTGACATCAGGCACCTGGGCAGCTGACTTTACTTACCCCTGGAAACAGGCCATCCTTTGTGCCCAACTCCCTCTGCCGGGCACCTCGCCTCGGCCACCTACAATCCCGAACGGAACAGGATTTCTACCAGATGCAAGCTGCCACAAGAAGGAAACCTGGCTTCCCATGGAGGGCCAAATGCCTCCTACAAACTGACATCAGGCACCTGAGCAGCTGACTTTACTTACCCCTGGAAACAGGCCATCCTTTGTGCCCAACTCCCTCTGCCGGACACCTGGCCTCGGCACCTACAATTCCGAACGGAACAGCATTTCTTCCAGATGCAAGCTGCCACAAACTGGAAGACTAGCTTCCATTGGAGGGCCAAAGGCCTCCTACAAACTGACATCAGGCACCTGGGCAGCTGACTTTACTTACCCCTGGAAACAGGCCATCCTTTGTGCCCAACTCCCTCAGCCGGGCACCAGGCCTCGGCCACCTACAATCCCGAACGGAACACGATTTCTTCCAGATGCAAGCTGCCACAAGCTGGAAGCATGGCTTCCCATGGAGGACCAAAGCCCTCCTACAAACTGACATCAGGCACCTGGGCAGCTGACTTTACTTACCCCTGGAAACAGGCCATCCTTTGTGCCCAACTCCCTCAGCCGGGCACCTCGCCTCGGCCACCTACAATCCCGAACGGAACAGGATTTCTTCCAGATGCAAGCTGCCTTGAACAGGAAGACTAGCTTCCCTTGGAGGGCCAAAGGCCTGCTATAAACTGACATCAGGCACCTGGGCAGCTGACTTTACTTACCCCTGGAAACAGGCCATCCTTTGTGCCAGCTCCCTCTGCCGGGCACCTCGCCTCGGCCAGCTACAATCCCAAACGGAAACAGCATTTCTTCCAGATGCAAGCTGCCACAAGAAGGAAACCTGGCTTCCCATGGAGGGCCAAATGCCTCCTACAAACTGACATCAGGCACCTGAGCAGCTGACTTTACTTACCCCTGGAAACAGGCCATCCTTTGTGTCCAACTCCCTCAGCCGGGCACCCAGCTCGGCCATCTACAATCCCGAACGGAACAGGATTTCTTCCAGATGCAAGCTGCCACAAGCAGGAAGCCTGGCTTCCCATGGAGGGCCAAAGGCCTCCTACAAACTGACATCAGGCACCTGGGCAGCTGACTTTACTTACTCCTAGAAACAGGTCATCCTTTGTGCCCAACTCCCTCAGCCGGGCACCTCTCCTCGGCCAGCTACAATCCCAAACGGAACAGGATTTCTTCCAGATGCAAGCTGCCACAGGAAGGAAATCTGGCTTCCCATGGAGGGCCAAAAGACTCCTACAAACTGACATCAGGCACCTGAGCAGCTGATTTTACTTACCCCTGGAAACAGCCCATCCTTTGTGTCCAACTCCCTCAGCCGGGCACCCAGCTCCGGCCACCTACAATCCCGAACGGAACAGGATTTCTTCCAGATGCAAGCTGCCACAAGCAGGAAGCCTGGCTTCCCATGGAGGGCCAAAGGCATCCTAAAAACTGACATCAGGCACCTGGGCAGCTGACTTTACTTACCCCTGGAAACAGGCCATCCTTTGTGCCCAACTCCCTCTGCCGGGCACCTGCCTAGGCCACCCACATTCCGAACGGAACAGCATTTCTTCCAGATGCAAGCTGCCACAAACTGGAAGACTTGCTTCCCTTGGAGGGCCAAAGGCCTCCTACAAACTGACATCAGGCACCTGGGCAGCTGACTTTACTTACCCCTGGAAACAGCCCATCCTTTGTGCCCAACTCCGTCTGCCGGGCACCTGGCCTCGGCCACCTACAATCCCAACGGAACAGGATTTCTTCCAGATGCAAGCTGCCACAGGAAGGAAATCTGGCTTCCCATGGAGGGCCAAAAGACTCCTACAAACTGACATCAGGCACCTGAGCAGCTGACTTTACTTACCCCTGGAAACAGGCCATCCTTTGTGCCCAACTCCCTCTGCCGGGCCCTCAGCTTCTGCCACCTAAAATCCCGAACGGAACAGCTATTCTTCCAGATGCAAGCTGCCACAAGCTGAAAACGTCGCTTCACTTGGAGGGCCAAAGGCCTCCTACAAACTGACATCAGGCACCTGGGCAGCTGACTTTACTTACCCCTGGAAACAGGGCATCCTTTGTGCCCAACTCCCTCTGCCGGGCACCAGGCCTCGGCCACGTACAATCCCGAACGGAACAGGATTTCTTTCAGATGCAAGCTGCCACAAACTGGAAGCATGGCTTCCCATGGAGGACCAAAGGCCTCCTACAAACTGACATCAGGCACCTGGGCAGCTGACTTTACTTACCCCTGGAAACAGGCCATCCTTTGTGTCCAACTGCCTCTGCCGGGCGCCAGGCCTCGGCCACCTACAATCCCGAACGGAACAGCATTTCTTCCAGATGCAAGCTGCCACAAGCAGGAAACCTGGCTTCCCATGGAGGGCCAAAGGCCTCCTACAAACTGACATCAGGCACCTGGGCACCTGACTGTACTTACCCCTGGAAACAGGCCATCCTTTGTGCCCAACTCTCTCTGCCGGGCACCCAGCCCCGTCCACCTACAATCCCGAACGGAACAGGATTTCTTCCAGATGCAAGCTGCCACAAGCAAGAAGCCTGGCTTCCCTTGGAGGGCCAGAGGCCTCCTACAAATTGACATCAGGCACCTGGGCAGCTGACTTTACTTACCCCTGGAAACAGGCCATCCTTTGTGCCCAACTCCCTCTGCTGGGCACCTGGCCTCGGCCACGTACAATCCCAAACGGAACAGGATTTCTTCCAGATGCAAGCTGCCTTAAACAGGAAGACAAACTTCCTTTGGAGGGCCAAAGGCCTTCTACAAACTGACATCAGGCACCTGGGCAGCTGACTTTACTTACCCCTGGAAACAGGCCATCCTTTGTGCCCAACTCCCTCTGCCGGGCACCTCGCCTCGGCCACCTACAATCCCGAACGGAACAGGATTTCTTCCAGATGCAAGCTGCCACAAGAAGGAAATCTGGCTTCCCATGGAGGGCCAAAGGACTCCTACAAACTGACATCAGGCACCTGAGCAGCTGACTTTACTTACCCCTGGAAACAGGCCATCCTATGTGCCCAACTCCCTCTGCTGGGCCCTCAGCTTCTGGCACCTAAAATCCCGAACGGAACAGCTATTCTTCCAGATGCAAGCTGCCACAACCTGAAAACGTCGCTTCACTTGGAGGGCCAAAGGCCTCCTACAAACTGACGGCACCTGGGCAGCTGATTTTACTTGCCTCATGAAACAGGCCATCCTTTGTGCCCAACTCCCTGTGCCGGGCACCTGGCTTCGGCCACCTACAATCTCGAACGGAACAGGATTTCTTTCAGATGCAAGCTGCCACAAGCAGGAAGCCTGGCTTCCCATGGAGGGCCAAAGGCCTCCTACAAACTGACATCAGGCACGTGGGCAGCTGACTTTATTTACTTCTGGAAACAGGCCATCCTTTGTGTCCAACTCCCTCAGCTGGGCACCCAGCTCCGGCCACCTACAATCCCGAACGGAACAGGATTTCTTCCAGATGCAAGCTGCTACAAGCAGGAAGCCTGGCTTCCCATGGAGGGCCAAAGGCCTCCTACAAACTGACATCAGGCACCTGGGCAGCTGACTTTATTTACCCCTGGAAACAGGCCATCCTTTGTGCCCAACTCCGTCTGCCGGGCACCAGGCCTTGGCCACCTACAATCCCGTACGGTACAGGATTTCTTCCAGATGCAAGCTGCCACAAGCAGGAAACCTGGCTTCCCATGGAGGGCCAAAGGCCTCCTACAAACTGACATCAGGCACCTGGGCAGCTGACTTTACTTACCCCTGGAATCAGCCCATCCTTTGTGCCCAACTCCCTCTGCCGGGCACCTGGCCTCGGCCACGTACAATCCCAAACGGAACAGGATTTCTTCCAGATGCAAGCTGCCACAAACTGGAAGACGTGCTTCGTTTGGAGGGCCAAAGGTCACCTACAAACTGACATCAGGCACCTGGGCAGCTGACTTTACTTACCCCTGGAAACAGGCCATCCTTTGTGCCCAACTCCCTCTGCCGGGCACCTGGCCTCGACCTCCTAAATCCCGAACGGAACAGGAGTTCTTCCAGATGCAAGCTGCCACAAGCTGGAAACGTCGCTTCACTTGGAGGGCAAAAGGCCTCCTACAAACTGACATCAGGCACCTGGGCAGCTGATTTTACTTTCCTCATGAAACAGGCCATCCTTTGTGCCCAACTCCCTCTGCCGGGCACCAGGCTTCGGCCACCTACAATCTCGAACGGAACAGGATTTCTTCCAGATGCAAGCTGCCACAAGCAGGAAGCCTGGCTTCCCATGGAGGGCCAAAGGCCTCCTACAAACTGACATCAGGCACCTGGGCAGCTGACTTTACTTACTTCTGGAAAGAGGCCATCCTTTGTGCCCAACTCCCTCAGCTGGGCACCCAGCTCTGGCCACCTACAATCCCGAACGGAACAGGATTTCTTCCAGATGCAAGCTGCCTTAAACAGGAAGACTAGCTTCCCTGGGAGGGCCAAAGGCCTCCTACAAACTGACATCAGGCACCTGGGCAGCTGACTTTACTTACCCCTGGAAACAGGCCATCCTTAGTGCCCAACTCCCTCAGCCGGGCAACTGGCCTCGGCCACCTACAATCCCGAACGGAACAGGATTTCTTCCAGATGCAAGCTGCCTTGAACAGGAAGACTAGCTTCCCTTGGAGGGCCAAAGGCCTCCTGCAAACTGACATCAGGCACCTGGGCAGCTGACTTTACTTACCCCTGGAAACAGGCCATCCTTTGTGCCCAACTTTCTCTGCCGGGCACCTCGCCTCGGCCACCTACAATCCCAAACGGAACAGGATTTCTTCCAGATGCAGGCTGCCACAAGATGGAAACCTGGCTTCCTATGGAGGGCCAAATGCCTCCTACAAACTGACATCAGGCACCTGAGCAGCTGACTTTACTTACCCCTGGAAACAGCCCATCCTTTGTGTCCAACTCCCTCAGCCGGGCACCCAGCTCCGGCCACCTACAATCCCGTACGGAACAGGATTTCTTCCAGATGCAAGCTGCCAGAAGCAGGAAGCGTGGCTTCCCGTGGAGGGCCAAAGGCCTCCTAAAAACTGACATCAGGCACCTGGGCAGCTGACTTTACTTACCCCTGGAAACAGGCCATCCTTTGTGCCCAACTCCCTCTGCCGGGCACCTGGCCTCGGCCACCTACAATTCCGAACAGAACAGCATTTCTTCCAGATGCAAGCTGCCACAAACTGGAAGACTAGCTTCCCTTGGAGGGCCAAAGGCCTCCTATAAACTGACATCAGGCACCTGGCCAGCTGACTTTACTTACCCCTGGAAACAGGCCATCCTTTGTGCCCAACCCCCTCTGCCGGGCACCAGGCCTCGGCCACCTACAATCCCGAACAGAACAGGATTTCTTCCAGATGCAAGCTGCCACAAGCTGGAAGCGTGGCTTCCCATAGAGGGCCAAAGGCCTCCTACAAACTGACATCAGGCACCTGGGCAGCTGACTTTACTTTCCTCATAAAACAGGCCATCATTTGTGCCCAACTCCCTCAGCCGGGCACCTGGCCTCGGCCACCTACAATCCCGAATGGAACAGGATTTCTTCCAGATGCAAGCTGCCACAAACTGGAAGCCTGGCTTCCCTTGCAGGGCCAAAGGCCTCCTACAAACTGACATCAGGCACCTGGGCAGCTGACTTTACTTACCCCTGGAAACAGGCCATCCTTTGTGCCCAACTCCCTCTGCCGGGCACCAGGCCTCGGCCACCTACAATCCCGAACGGAACAGCATTTCTTCCAGATGCAAGCTGCCACAAGAAGGAAACCTGGCTTCCCATGGAGGACCAATAGACACCTGAAAACTGACATCAGGCACCTGGGCAGCTGACTTTACTTACCCCTGGAAACAGGCCATCCTTTGTGCCCAACTCCCTCTGCCGGGCACCTGGCCTCGGCCACCTAGAATCCCGAACCGAACAGGATTTCGTCCAGATGCAAGCTGCCTTAAACAGGAAGACTAGCTTCCCTTGGAGGGCCAAAGGCCTCCTACAAACTGATATCAGGCACCTGGGCAGCTGACTTTACTTACTCCTGGAAACAGCCCATCCTTTGTGCCCAACTCCCACTGCCGGGCACCAGGCCTCGGCCACCTACAATCCCGAACCGAACAGGATTTCTTCCAGATGCAAGCTGCCACAAGCAGGAAGCCTAGCTTCCCTTGGAGTGCAATAGGCCTCCTACAAACTGACATCAGGCACCTGGGCAGCTGACTTTACTTACCCCTGGAAACAGCCCATCCTTTGTGCCCAACTCCCTCAGGTAGGCACCCAGCTCCGGCCACCTACAATCCCGAACGGAACAGGATTTCTTCCAGATGCAAGCTGCCACAAACTGGAAGACTAGCTTCCCTTAGAGGGCCAAAGGCCTCCTACAAACTGACATGAGGCACCTGGGCAGCTGACTTTACTTACCCCTGGAAAAAGGCCATCATTTGTGCCCAACTCCCTCTGCCGGGCACCAGGCCTCGCCCACCTACAATCTTGAACGGAACAGGATTTCTTCCAGATGCAAGCTTCCACAAGCAGGAAGCCTGGCTTCCCATGGTGGGCCAAAGGCCTGCTATAAACTGACATCAGGCACCTGGGCAGCTGACTTTACTTACCCCTGGAAACAGGCCATCCTTTGTGCCCAACTCCCTCTGCCGGTCCCACAGCTTCAGCCACCTACAATCCCGAACAGAACAGGAGTTCTTCCAGATGCAAGCTGCCACAAGCTGGAAACGTGGCTTCACTTGGAGGGCTAAAGGCCTCCTACAAACTGACATCAGGCACCTGGGCAGCTGACTTTACTTATCCCTGGAAACATGCCATCCTTTGTGCCCAACTCCCTCAGCCGGGCACCAGGCCTCCCCCACCTACAATCCCGAACGGAACAGGATTTCTTCCAGATGCAAGCTGCCACAAGCAGGAAGAATGGCTTCCCATGGAGGGCCAAAGGCCTCCTACAAACTGACATCAGGCACCTGGGCAGCTGACTTTACTTAACCCTGGAAACAGGACATCCTGTGTGCAAAACTCCCTCTGCCGGGCACCTGGCGTCGGCCACCCTCAATCTTGAACGGAACAGGATTTCTTCCAGATGCAAGCTGCCACAAATTGGATGACTAGCTTCCCTTGGAGGGCCTAAGGCCTCCTACAAACTGACATCAGGCACCTGGGCAGCTGACTTTACTTACCCCTGGAAACAGGCCATCCTTTGTGCCCAACTCCCTCTGCCGGGCCCTCAGCTTTGTCCACCTACAATCCCGAACGGAACAGGATTTCTTCCAGATGCATGCTGCCACAAACTGGAAGACTAGCTTCCCTTGGAGGGCCAAAGGCCTCCTACAAACTGACGTCAGGCACCTGGGAAGCTGACTTTTCTTACCCCTGGAAACAGGCCTTTCTTTGTGCCCAACTCCCTCAGCCGGGCACCCTGCTCCGGCCACCTACAATCCCGAACGGAACAGCATTTCTTCCAGATGCAAGCTGCCACAAGCAGGAAGCCTGGCTTCCCATGGAGGGCCAAAGGCCTCCTACAAAGTGACATCAGGCACCTGGGCAGCTGACTTTACTTACCCCTGGCAACAGGCCATCCTTTGTGCCCAACTCCCTCAGCCCGGAAACTGGCCTCGGCCACCTACAATCCCGAACGGAACAGGATTTCTTCCAGATGCAAACTGCCACAAACTGGAAGACTAGCTTCCCTTGGAGGGCCAAAGGCCTCCTACAAACTGACATCAGGAACCTGAGAAGCTGACTTTACTTACCCCAGTAAACAGGCCATCCTGGTGCCTCTGCCGGGCACCAGGCCTCGGCCACCAACAATCCCGAACGGAACAGGATTTCTTCTAGATGCAAGCTGCCACAAGCTGGAAGCGTGGCTTCCCATGGAGGACCAAAGGCCTCCTACAAACTGACATCAGGCACCTGGGCAGCTGACTTTACTTTCCTCATGAAAAAGACCATCATTTGTGCCCAACTCAATCTGCTGGGCACCTGGCCTCGGCCACCTACAATCCCGAACGGAAGAGGATTTTTTTCAGAGGCAAGCTGCCACAAACTGCAAGCCTGGCTGCCCGTGGAGGGCCAAAGGCCTCCTACAAACTGACATAAGGCACCTGGGCAGCTGACTTTACTTACCCCTGGAAACAGCCCATCCTTTGCGCCCAACTCCCTCTGCCGGGCACCTGGCCTCGGCCACCTGCAATCCCGAACGGAACAGCATTTCTTCCAGATGCAAGCTGCCACAAGCTGGAAGAATGGCTTCCCTTGGAGGGCCAAAGGCCTCCTACAAACTGACATCAGGCACCTGGGCAGCTGACTTTACTTACCCCTGGAAACAGGCCATCCTTTGTGCCCAACTCCCTCAGCCCGGCAACTGGCCTTGGCCACCTACAATCCCGAACGGAACAGGATTTCTTCCAGATGCAAGCTGCCTTGAACAGGAAGACTAGCTTCTCTTGGAGGGCCAAAGGCCTCCTACAAACTGACATCAGGCACCTGGGCAGCTGAATTTACTTACCCCTGGAAACAGCCCATCCTTTGTGCCCAACTCCCTCTGCCGGGCACCAGGACTCGCCTACCTACAATCCCGAACGCAACAGGATTTCTTCCAGATGCAAGCTGCCACAAGCAGGAAACCTGGCTTCCCATGGAGGGCCAAAGGCCTCCTACAAACTGACATCAGGCACCTGGGCAGCTGACTTTACTTACCCCTGGAAACAGGCCATCCTTTGTGCCCAACTCCCTCTGCCGGTCCCACAGCTTCAGCCACCTACAATCCCGAACAGAACAGGAGTTCTTCCAGATGCAAGGTGCCACAAGCTGGAAACGTCGCTTCACTTGGAGGGCCAAAGGCCTCCTACAAACTGACATCAGGCACCTGGGCAGCTGACTTTACTTACCCCTAGAAACAGGCCATCCTTTGTGCCCAACTCCCTCTGCCGGGCACCTCGCCTCGGCCACCTACAATCCCGAACGGAACAGGATTTCTTCCAGATGCAAACTGCCACAAACTGGAAGACTAGCTTCCCTTGGAGGGCCAAAGGCCTCCTAAAAACTGACATCAGGCACCTGGGCAGCTGACTTTACTTCCCTCATGAAACAGGCCATCATTTGTGCCCAACTCCCTCTGCCCGGCACCAGGCTTCGGCCACCTACAATCTCGAACAGAACAGGATTTCTTCCAGATGCAAGCTGCCACAAACTGGAAGATTGGCTTCAATTGGAGGGCCAAAGGCCTCCTACAAACTGACATCAGGCACCTGGGCAGCTGACTTTATTTACCCCTGGAAACAGGCCATCCTTTGTGCCCAACTCCCTCGGCCGGGCACCTGGCCTCGACCACCTACAATCCTAAACGGAACAGGAGTTCTTCCAGATGCAAGCTGCCACAAGCTGGAAACGTCACTTCACTTGGAGGGCTAAAGGCCTCCTACAAACTGACATCAGGCACCTGGGCAGCTGACTTTACTTACCCCTGGAAACAGGCCATCCTTTGTGCCCAACTCCCTCTGCCGGGCACCTCGCCTCGGCCACCTACAATCCCGAACGGAACAGGATTTCTACCAGATGCAAGCTGCCACAAGAAGGAAACCTGGCTTCCCATGGAGGGCCAAATGCCTCCTACAAACTGACATCAGGCACCTGAGCAGCTGACTTTACTTACCCCTGGAAACAGGCCATCCTTTGTGCCCAACTCCCTCTGCCGGACACCTGGCCTCGGCCACCTACAATTCCGAACGGAACAGCATTTCTTCCAGATGCAAGCTGCCACAAACTGGAAGACTAGCTTCCATTGGAGGGCCAAAGGCCTCCTACAAACTGACATCAGGCACCTGGGCAGCTGACTTTACTTACCCCTGGAAACAGGCCATCCTTTGTGCCCAACTCCCTCAGCCGGGCACCAGGCCTCGGCCACCTACAATCCCGAACGGAACACGATTTCTTCCAGATGCAAGCTGCCACAAGCTGGAAGCATGGCTTCCCATGGAGGACCAAAGCCCTCCTACAAACTGACATCAGGCACCTGGGCAGCTGACTTTACTTACCCCTGGAAACAGGCCATCCTTTGTGCCCAACTCCCTCAGCCGGGCACCTCGCCTCGGCCACCTACAATCCCGAACGGAACAGGATTTCTTCCAGATGCAAGCTGCCTTGAACAGGAAGACTAGCTTCCCTTGGAGGGCCAAAGGCCTGCTATAAACTGACATCAGGCACCTGGGCAGCTGACTTTACTTACCCCTGGAAACAGGCCATCCTTTGTGCCCAGCTCCCTCTGCCGGGCACCTCGCCTCGGCCAGCTACAATCCCAAACGGAACAGCATTTCTTCCAGATGCAAGCTGCCACAAGAAGGAAACCTGGCTTCCCATGGAGGGCCAAATGCCTCCTACAAACTGACATCAGGCACCTGAGCAGCTGACTTTACTTACCCCTGGAAACAGGCCATCCTTTGTGTCCAACTCCCTCAGCCGGGCACCCAGCTCCGGCCATCTACAATCCCGAACGGAACAGGATTTCTTCCAGATGCAAGCTGCCACAAGCAGGAAGCCTGGCTTCCCATGGAGGGCCAAAGGCCTCCTACAAACTGACATCAGGCACCTGGGCAGCTGACTTTACTTACTCCTAGAAACAGGTCATCCTTTGTGCCCAACTCCCTCAGCCGGGCACCTCTCCTCGGCCAGCTACAATCCCAAACGGAACAGGATTTCTTCCAGATGCAAGCTGCCACAGGAAGGAAATCTGGCTTCCCATGGAGGGCCAAAAGACTCCTACAAACTGACATCAGGCACCTGAGCAGCTGATTTTACTTACCCCTGGAAACAGCCCATCCTTTGTGTCCAACTCCCTCAGCCGGGCACCCAGCTCCGGCCACCTACAATCCCGAACGGAACAGGATTTCTTCCAGATGCAAGCTGCCACAAGCAGGAAGCCTGGCTTCCCATGGAGGGCCAAAGGCATCCTAAAAACTGACATCAGGCACCTGGGCAGCTGACTTTACTTACCCCTGGAAACAGGCCATCCTTTGTGCCCAACTCCCTCTGCCGGGCACCTGGCCTAGGCCACCCACAATTCCGAACGGAACAGCATTTCTTCCAGATGCAAGCTGCCACAAACTGGAAGACTTGCTTCCCTTGGAGGGCCAAAGGCCTCCTACAAACTGACATCAGGCACCTGGGCAGCTGACTTTACTTACCCCTGGAAACAGCCCATCCTTTGTGCCCAACTCCGTCTGCCGGGCACCTGGCCTCGGCCACCTACAATCCCAAACGGAACAGGATTTCTTCCAGATGCAAGCTGCCACAGGAAGGAAATCTGGCTTCCCATGGAGGGCCAAAAGACTCCTACAAACTGACATCAGGCACCTGAGCAGCTGACTTTACTTACCCCTGGAAACAGGCCATCCTTTGTGCCCAACTCCCTCTGCCGGGCCCTCAGCTTCTGCCACCTAAAATCCCGAACGGAACAGCTATTCTTCCAGATGCAAGCTGCCACAAGCTGAAAACGTCGCTTCACTTGGAGGGCCAAAGGCCTCCTACAAACTGACATCAGGCACCTGGGCAGCTGACTTTACTTACCCCTGGAAACAGGGCATCCTTTGTGCCCAACTCCCTCTGCCGGGCACCAGGCCTCGGCCACGTACAATCCCGAACGGAACAGGATTTCTTTCAGATGCAAGCTGCCACAAACTGGAAGCATGGCTTCCCATGGAGGACCAAAGGCCTCCTACAAACTGACATCAGGCACCTGGGCAGCTGACTTTACTTACCCCTGGAAACAGGCCATCCTTTGTGTCCAACTGCCTCTGCCGGGCGCCAGGCCTCGGCCACCTACAATCCCGAACGGAACAGCATTTCTTCCAGATGCAAGCTGCCACAAGCAGGAAACCTGGCTTCCCATGGAGGGCCAAAGGCCTCCTACAAACTGACATCAGGCACCTGGGCACCTGACTGTACTTACCCCTGGAAACAGGCCATCCTTTGTGCCCAACTCTCTCTGCCGGGCACCCAGCCCCGTCCACCTACAATCCCGAACGGAACAGGATTTCTTCCAGATGCAAGCTGCCACAAGCAAGAAGCCTGGCTTCCCTTGGAGGGCCAGAGGCCTCCTACAAATTGACATCAGGCACCTGGGCAGCTGACTTTACTTACCCCTGGAAACAGGCCATCCTTTGTGCCCAACTCCCTCTGCTGGGCACCTGGCCTCGGCCACGTACAATCCCAAACGGAACAGGATTTCTTCCAGATGCAAGCTGCCTTAAACAGGAAGACAAACTTCCTTTGGAGGGCCAAAGGCCTTCTACAAACTGACATCAGGCACCTGGGCAGCTGACTTTACTTACCCCTGGAAACAGGCCATCCTTTGTGCCCAACTCCCTCTGCCGGGCACCTCGCCTCGGCCACCTACAATCCCGAACGGAACAGGATTTCTTCCAGATGCAAGCTGCCACAAGAAGGAAATCTGGCTTCCCATGGAGGGCCAAAGGACTCCTACAAACTGACATCAGGCACCTGAGCAGCTGACTTTACTTACCCCTGGAAACAGGCCATCCTATGTGCCCAACTCCCTCTGCTGGGCCCTCAGCTTCTGGCACCTAAAATCCCGAACGGAACAGCTATTCTTCCAGATGCAAGCTGCCACAACCTGAAAACGTCGCTTCACTTGGAGGGCCAAAGGCCTCCTACAAACTGACATCAGGCACCTGGGCAGCTGATTTTACTTGCCTCATGAAACAGGCCATCCTTTGTGCCCAACTCCCTGTGCCGGGCACCTGGCTTCGGCCACCTACAATCTCGAACGGAACAGGATTTCTTTCAGATGCAAGCTGCCACAAGCAGGAAGCCTGGCTTCCCATGGAGGGCCAAAGGCCTCCTACAAACTGACATCAGGCACGTGGGCAGCTGACTTTATTTACTTCTGGAAACAGGCCATCCTTTGTGTCCAACTCCCTCAGCTGGGCACCCAGCTCCGGCCACCTACAATCCCGAACGGAACAGGATTTCTTCCAGATGCAAGCTGCTACAAGCAGGAAGCCTGGCTTCCCATGGAGGGCCAAAGGCCTCCTACAAACTGACATCAGGCACCTGGGCAGCTGACTTTATTTACCCCTGGAAACAGGCCATCCTTTGTGCCCAACTCCGTCTGCCGGGCACCAGGCCTTGGCCACCTACAATCCCGTACGGTACAGGATTTCTTCCAGATGCAAGCTGCCACAAGCAGGAAACCTGGCTTCCCATGGAGGGCCAAAGGCCTCCTACAAACTGACATCAGGCACCTGGGCAGCTGACTTTACTTACCCCTGGAATCAGCCCATCCTTTGTGCCCAACTCCCTCTGCCGGGCACCTGGCCTCGGCCACGTACAATCCCAAACGGAACAGGATTTCTTCCAGATGCAAGCTGCCACAAACTGGAAGACGTGCTTCGTTTGGAGGGCCAAAGGTCACCTACAAACTGACATCAGGCACCTGGGCAGCTGACTTTACTTACCCCTGGAAACAGGCCATCCTTTGTGCCCAACTCCCTCTGCCGGGCACCTGGCCTCGACCTCCTAAATCCCGAACGGAACAGGAGTTCTTCCAGATGCAAGCTGCCACAAGCTGGAAACGTCGCTTCACTTGGAGGGCAAAAGGCCTCCTACAAACTGACATCAGGCACCTGGGCAGCTGATTTTACTTTCCTCATGAAACAGGCCATCCTTTGTGCCCAACTCCCTCTGCCGGGCACCAGGCTTCGGCCACCTACAATCTCGAACGGAACAGGATTTCTTCCAGATGCAAGCTGCCACAAGCAGGAAGCCTGGCTTCCCATGGAGGGCCAAAGGCCTCCTACAAACTGACATCAGGCACCTGGGCAGCTGACTTTACTTACTTCTGGAAAGAGGCCATCCTTTGTGCCCAACTCCCTCAGCTGGGCACCCAGCTCTGGCCACCTACAATCCCGAACGGAACAGGATTTCTTCCAGATGCAAGCTGCCTTAAACAGGAAGACTAGCTTCCCTGGGAGGGCCAAAGGCCTCCTACAAACTGACATCAGGCACCTGGGCAGCTGACTTTACTTACCCCTGGAAACAGGCCATCCTTAGTGCCCAACTCCCTCAGCCGGGCAACTGGCCTCGGCCACCTACAATCCCGAACGGAACAGGATTTCTTCCAGATGCAAGCTGCCTTGAACAGGAAGACTAGCTTCCCTTGGAGGGCCAAAGGCCTCCTGCAAACTGACATCAGGCACCTGGGCAGCTGACTTTACTTACCCCTGGAAACAGGCCATCCTTTGTGCCCAACTTTCTCTGCCGGGCACCTCGCCTCGGCCACCTACAATCCCAAACGGAACAGGATTTCTTCCAGATGCAGGCTGCCACAAGATGGAAACCTGGCTTCCTATGGAGGGCCAAATGCCTCCTACAAACTGACATCAGGCACCTGAGCAGCTGACTTTACTTACCCCTGGAAACAGCCCATCCTTTGTGTCCAACTCCCTCAGCCGGGCACCCAGCTCCGGCCACCTACAATCCCGTACGGAACAGGATTTCTTCCAGATGCAAGCTGCCAGAAGCAGGAAGCGTGGCTTCCCGTGGAGGGCCAAAGGCCTCCTAAAAACTGACATCAGGCACCTGGGCAGCTGACTTTACTTACCCCTGGAAACAGGCCATCCTTTGTGCCCAACTCCCTCTGCCGGGCACCTGGCCTCGGCCACCTACAATTCCGAACAGAACAGCATTTCTTCCAGATGCAAGCTGCCACAAACTGGAAGACTAGCTTCCCTTGGAGGGCCAAAGGCCTCCTATAAACTGACATCAGGCACCTGGCCAGCTGACTTTACTTACCCCTGGAAACAGGCCATCCTTTGTGCCCAACCCCCTCTGCCGGGCACCAGGCCTCGGCCACCTACAATCCCGAACAGAACAGGATTTCTTCCAGATGCAAGCTGCCACAAGCTGGAAGCGTGGCTTCCCATAGAGGGCCAAAGGCCTCCTACAAACTGACATCAGGCACCTGGGCAGCTGACTTTACTTTCCTCATAAAACAGGCCATCATTTGTGCCCAACTCCCTCAGCCGGGCACCTGGCCTCGGCCACCTACAATCCCGAATGGAACAGGATTTCTTCCAGATGCAAGCTGCCACAAACTGGAAGCCTGGCTTCCCTTGCAGGGCCAAAGGCCTCCTACAAACTGACATCAGGCACCTGGGCAGCTGACTTTACTTACCCCTGGAAACAGGCCATCCTTTGTGCCCAACTCCCTCTGCCGGGCACCAGGCCTCGGCCACCTACAATCCCGAACGGAACAGCATTTCTTCCAGATGCAAGCTGCCACAAGAAGGAAACCTGGCTTCCCATGGAGGACCAATAGACACCTGAAAACTGACATCAGGCACCTGGGCAGCTGACTTTACTTACCCCTGGAAACAGGCCATCCTTTGTGCCCAACTCCCTCTGCCGGGCACCTGGCCTCGGCCACCTAGAATCCCGAACCGAACAGGATTTCGTCCAGATGCAAGCTGCCTTAAACAGGAAGACTAGCTTCCCTTGGAGGGCCAAAGGCCTCCTACAAACTGATATCAGGCACCTGGGCAGCTGACTTTACTTACTCCTGGAAACAGCCCATCCTTTGTGCCCAACTCCCACTGCCGGGCACCAGGCCTCGGCCACCTACAATCCCGAACCGAACAGGATTTCTTCCAGATGCAAGCTGCCACAAGCAGGAAGCCTAGCTTCCCTTGGAGTGCAATAGGCCTCCTACAAACTGACATCAGGCACCTGGGCAGCTGACTTTACTTACCCCTGGAAACAGCCCATCCTTTGTGCCCAACTCCCTCAGGTAGGCACCCAGCTCCGGCCACCTACAATCCCGAACGGAACAGGATTTCTTCCAGATGCAAGCTGCCACAAACTGGAAGACTAGCTTCCCTTAGAGGGCCAAAGGCCTCCTACAAACTGACATGAGGCACCTGGGCAGCTGACTTTACTTACCCCTGGAAAAAGGCCATCATTTGTGCCCAACTCCCTCTGCCGGGCACCAGGCCTCGCCCACCTACAATCTTGAACGGAACAGGATTTCTTCCAGATGCAAGCTTCCACAAGCAGGAAGCCTGGCTTCCCATGGTGGGCCAAAGGCCTGCTATAAACTGACATCAGGCACCTGGGCAGCTGACTTTACTTACCCCTGGAAACAGGCCATCCTTTGTGCCCAACTCCCTCTGCCGGTCCCACAGCTTCAGCCACCTACAATCCCGAACAGAACAGGAGTTCTTCCAGATGCAAGCTGCCACAAGCTGGAAACGTGGCTTCACTTGGAGGGCTAAAGGCCTCCTACAAACTGACATCAGGCACCTGGGCAGCTGACTTTACTTATCCCTGGAAACATGCCATCCTTTGTGCCCAACTCCCTCAGCCGGGCACCAGGCCTCCCCCACCTACAATCCCGAACGGAACAGGATTTCTTCCAGATGCAAGCTGCCACAAGCAGGAAGAATGGCTTCCCATGGAGGGCCAAAGGCCTCCTACAAACTGACATCAGGCACCTGGGCAGCTGACTTTACTTAACCCTGGAAACAGGACATCCTGTGTGCAAAACTCCCTCTGCCGGGCACCTGGCGTCGGCCACCCTCAATCTTGAACGGAACAGGATTTCTTCCAGATGCAAGCTGCCACAAATTGGATGACTAGCTTCCCTTGGAGGGCCTAAGGCCTCCTACAAACTGACATCAGGCACCTGGGCAGCTGACTTTACTTACCCCTGGAAACAGGCCATCCTTTGTGCCCAACTCCCTCTGCCGGGCCCTCAGCTTTGTCCACCTACAATCCCCGAACGGAACAGGATTTCTTCCAGATGCATGCTGCCACAAACTGGAAGACTAGCTTCCCTTGGAGGGCCAAAGGCCTCCTACAAACTGACGTCAGGCACCTGGGAAGCTGACTTTTCTTACCCCTGGAAACAGGCCTTTCTTTGTGCCCAACTCCCTCAGCCGGGCACCCTGCTCCGGCCACCTACAATCCCGAACGGAACAGCATTTCTTCCAGATGCAAGCTGCCACAAGCAGGAAGCCTGGCTTCCCATGGAGGGCCAAAGGCCTCCTACAAAGTGACATCAGGCACCTGGGCAGCTGACTTTACTTACCCCTGGCAACAGGCCATCCTTTGTGCCCAACTCCCTCAGCCCGGAAACTGGCCTCGGCCACCTACAATCCCGAACGGAACAGGATTTCTTCCAGATGCAAACTGCCACAAACTGGAAGACTAGCTTCCCTTGGAGGGCCAAAGGCCTCCTACAAACTGACATCAGGAACCTGAGAAGCTGACTTTACTTACCCCAGTAAACAGGCCATCCTGGTGCCTCTGCCGGGCACCAGGCCTCGGCCACCAACAATCCCGAACGGAACAGGATTTCTTCTAGATGCAAGCTGCCACAAGCTGGAAGCGTGGCTTCCCATGGAGGACCAAAGGCCTCCTACAAACTGACATCAGGCACCTGGGCAGCTGACTTTACTTTCCTCATGAAAAAGACCATCATTTGTGCCCAACTCAATCTGCTGGGCACCTGGCCTCGGCCACCTACAATCCCGAACGGAAGAGGATTTTTTTCAGAGGCAAGCTGCCACAAACTGCAAGCCTGGCTGCCCGTGGAGGGCCAAAGGCCTCCTACAAACTGACATAAGGCACCTGGGCAGCTGACTTTACTTACCCCTGGAAACAGCCCATCCTTTGCGCCCAACTCCCTCTGCCGGGCACCTGGCCTCGGCCACCTGCAATCCCGAACGGAACAGCATTTCTTCCAGATGCAAGCTGCCACAAGCTGGAAGAATGGCTTCCCTTGGAGGGCCAAAGGCCTCCTACAAACTGACATCAGGCACCTGGGCAGCTGACTTTACTTACCCCTGGAAACAGGCCATCCTTTGTGCCCAACTCCCTCAGCCCGGCAACTGGCCTTGGCCACCTACAATCCCGAACGGAACAGGATTTCTTCCAGATGCAAGCTGCCTTGAACAGGAAGACTAGCTTCTCTTGGAGGGCCAAAGGCCTCCTACAAACTGACATCAGGCACCTGGGCAGCTGAATTTACTTACCCCTGGAAACAGCCCATCCTTTGTGCCCAACTCCCTCTGCCGGGCACCAGGACTCGCCTACCTACAATCCCGAACGCAACAGGATTTCTTCCAGATGCAAGCTGCCACAAGCAGGAAACCTGGCTTCCCATGGAGGGCCAAAGGCCTCCTACAAACTGACATCAGGCACCTGGGCAGCTGACTTTACTTACCCCTGGAAACAGGCCATCCTTTGTGCCCAACCCCCCTCTGACGGGCACCAGGCCTCGGCCACCTACAATCCCGAACGGAACAGGATTTCTTCCAGATGCAAGCTGCCACAAGCTGGAAGCGTGGCTTCCCTTGGAGGGCCAAAGGCCTCCTACAAACTGACATCAGGCACCTGGCCAGCTGACTTTACTTACCCCTGGAAACAGGCCATCCTTTGTGCCCAACTCCCTCTGCCGGGCACCAGACCTCGGCCACCTACAGTCCAGAACGGAACAGCATTTCTTCCAGATGCAAGCTGCCACAAGCAGGAAACCTGGCTTCCCATGGAGGGCCAAAGGCCTCCTACAAACTGACATCAGGCACCTGAGCAGCTGACTTTACTTACCCCTGGAAACAGGCCATCCTTTGTGCCCAACTCCGTCTGCCGGGCACCTGACCTCGGCCACCTACAATCCCGAACGGAACAGCATTTCTACCAGATGCAAGCTGCCACAAGCTGGAAACGTCGCTTCACTTGGAGGGCCAAAGGCCTCCTACAAACTGACATCAGGCACCTGGGCAGCTGATTTTACTTTCCTCATGAAACAGGCCATCCTTTGTGCCCAACTCTTTCTGCCGGGCACCAGGCTTCAGCCACCTACAATCTCGAACGGAACAGGATTTCTTCCAGATGCAAGCTGCCACAAGCAGGAAGCCTGGCTTCCCATGGAGGGCCAAAGGCCTCCTACAAACTGACATCAGGCACCTGGGCAGCTGATTTACTTACTTCTGGAAACAGGCCATCCTTTGTGCCCAACTCCCTCAGCTGGGCACCCAGCTCCGGCCACCTACAATCCCGAACGGAACAGCATTTCTTCCAGATGCCAGCTGCCAAAAACTGAAGACTAGCTTCCCTTGGAGGGACAAAGGCCTCCTACAAACTGACATCAGGCACCTGGGCAGCTGACTTTACTTACCTTTGGAAACAGGCCATCTTTTGTGCCCAACCCCTCTGCCGGGCACTTGGCCTCGGCCACCTACAATCCCGAACGGAACAGGATTTCTTCCAGATGCAAGCTGCCACAAGCTGGAAGCGTGGCTTCCCATGGAGGGCCAAAGGCCTCCTACAAACTGACATCAGGCACCTGGGCAGCTGACTTTACTTTCCCCATAAAACAGGCCATCATTTGTGCCCAACTCCCTCTGCCGGGCACCTGGCCTCGGCCACCTATAATCCCGAACGGAACAGGATTTGTTCCAGATGCAAGCTGCCACAAACAGGAAGCCTGGCTTCCCTTGCAGGGCCAAAGGCCTCCTACAAACTGACATCAGGCACCTGGGCAGCTGACTTTACTTACCCCTGGAAACAGGCCATCCTTTGTGCCCAACTCCCTCTGCCGGGCACCTGGCCTCGGCCACTGTTGGGGGTTGGGTTTGTTCCTTCTTTCTCTGGGGAATTTTTTCCCCACGGGTTGCCAAGGGGACCGGGTGTTGGATACTTGAGAGTGCTTGGCTGAAACAAAGAGGTGGACAAAAGGTGGAAGGGGGAGATAACGCAGGTAAAAGACACAGCTTGAGGCAGCTGCGTGCTTTTCTGCTTCCGGCGTTTGGGAGACGCGTGTCGGCCGCTCCTCGAGGATCTCAGCCGCCGTTTTTCTGCCTCGCCTTCGAGCTGCTTCGGCGCTGCTCCTCTTGCTGCAGCGTGACCCTGCACTCCCTGCGCTGCCGGGACATCCTGCCCCTGCCTGCCGGGACACCCTGCCATCCCAGCTACCAGCCCGGGACTTTTCCACTGTTCCAGCTTGGTGCTCTGAGGATCCTGCAGGGACACCGAAACCAAACTGCTCTGGGTTTTGTGAAACAAAGCCCTCAAGGTTCTTGGTACTGTTGTCGTTTGTCATTAATGCTGTAGTTGTTTGGTGGGGGGGGGGAGATTTTTTTTGTGTTTGTTTGCTTTGTATTACATACTAGTAAAGAACTGCTATTCCTATTTCCCAAATCTTTGCCAAAGAGCCTCTGATTGTAATTTTACCTAGCAGATACCTGTCTTCCTAAACCACGACAGCCACGTACAATCCCAAACAGAACAGGATTTCTTCCAGATGCAAGCTGCCACAAACTGGAAGACGTGCTTCGTTTGGAGGGCCAAAGGTCACCTACAAACTGACATCAGGCACCTGGGCAGCTGACTTTACTTACCCCTGGAAACAGGCCATCCTTTGTGCCCAACTCCCTCTGCCGGGCACCGGGCCTCGACCACGTACAATCCTAAACGGAACAGGAGTTCTTCCAGATGCAAGGTGCCACAAGCTGGAAACGTCGCTTCACTTGGAGGGCCAAAGGCCTCCTACAAACTGACATCAGGCACCTGGGCAGCTGACTTTACTTACCCCTAGAAACAGGCCATACTTTGTGCCCAACTCCCTCTGCCGGGCACCTCGCCTCGGCCACCTACAATCCCAAACGGAACAGGATTTCTTCCAGATGCAAACTGCCACAAACTGGAAGACTAGCTTCCCTTGGAGGGCCAAAGGCCTCCTAAAAACTGACATCAGGCACCTGGGCAGCTGACTTTACTTCCCTCATGAAACAGGCCATCATTTGTGCCCAACTCCCTCTGCCGGGCACCAGGCTTCGGCCACCTACAATCTCGAACAGAACAGGATTTCTTCCAGATGCAAGCTGCCAAAAACTGGAAGATTGGCTTCACTTGGAGGGCCAAAGGCCTCCTACAAACTGACATCAGGCACCTGGGCAGCTGACTTTACTTACCCCTGGAAATAGGCCATCCTTTGTGCCCAACTCCCTCTGCCGGGCCCACAGCTTCTGCCACCTAAAATACCGAACGGAACAGGAGTTCTTCCAGATGCAAGCTGCCACAATCTGGAAACGTGGCTTCACATGGAGGGCTAAAGGCCTCCTACAAACTGACATCAGGCACCTGGGCAGCTGACTTTACTTACCCCTGGAAACAGCCCATCCTTTGTGCCCAACTCCCTCTGCCGGGCACCAGGCCTCGGCCACCTACAATCCCGAACGGAACACGATTTCTTCCAGATGCAAGCTGCCACAAGCTGGAAGCATGGCTTCCCATGGATGACCAAAGGCCTCCTACAAACTGACATCAGGCACCTGGGCAGCTGACTTTACTTACCCCTGGAAACAGGCCATCCTTTGTGCCCCACTCTCTCTGCCGGGCACCAGGTTTCGACCACCTACAATCCCGAACGGAACAGCATTTCTTCCAGATGCAAGCTGCCACAAGCAGGAAACCTGGCTTCCCATGGAGGGCCAAAGGCCTCCTACGAACTGACATCAGGCACCTGGGCAGCTGACTGTACTTACCCCTGGAAACAGGCCATCCTTTGTGCCCAACTCCCTCTGCCGGGCACCCAGCTCCGTCCACCTACAATCCCGAACGGAACAGCATTTCTTCCAGATGCAAGCTGCCACAAACTGGAAGATTGGCTTCCCATCGAGGGCCAAAGGCCTCCTACAAACTGACATCAGGCACCTGGGCAGCTGACTTTACTTACCCCTGGAAATAGGCCATCCTTTGTGCCCAACCCCCTCTGCCGGGCCCACAGCTTCTGCCACCTAAAATACCGAACGGAAGAGGAGTTCTTCCAGATGCAAGCTGCCACAATCTGGAAACGTGGCTTCACTTGGAGGGCTAAAGGCCTCCTACAAACTGACATGAGGCACCTGGGCAGCTGACTTTACTTACCCCTGGAAAAAGGCCATCATTTGTGCCCAACTCCCTCTGCCGGGCACCAGGCCTCGCCCACCTACAATCTTGAACGGAACAGGATTTCTTCCAGATGCAAGCTTCCACAAGCAGGAAGCCTGGCTTCCCATGGTGGGCCAAAGGCCTGCTATAAACTGACATCAGGCACCTGGGCAGCTGACTTTACTTACCCCTGGAAACAGGCCATCCTTTGTGCCCAACTCCCTCTGCCGGTCCCACAGCTTCAGCCACCTACAATCCCGAACAGAACAGGAGTTCTTCCAGATGCAAGCTGCCACAAGCTGGAAACGTGGCTTCACTTGGAGGGCTAAAGGCCTCCTACAAACTGACATCAGGCACCTGGGCAGCTGACTTTACTTATCCCTGGAAACATGCCATCCTTTGTGCCCAACTCCCTCAGCCGGGCACCAGGCCTCCCCCACCTACAATCCCGAACGGAACAGGATTTCTTCCAGATGCAAGCTGCCACAAGCAGGAAGAATGGCTTCCCATGGAGGGCCAAAGGCCTCCTACAAACTGACATCAGGCACCTGGGCAGCTGACTTTACTTAACCCTGGAAACAGGACATCCTGTGTGCAAAACTCCCTCTGCCGGGCACCTGGCGTCGGCCACCCTCAATCTTGAACGGAACAGGATTTCTTCCAGATGCAAGCTGCCACAAATTGGATGACTAGCTTCCCTTGGAGGGCCCAAGGCCTCCTACAAACTGACATCAGGCACCTGGGCAGCTGACTTTACTTACCCCTGGAAACAGGCCATCCTTTGTGCCCAACTCCCTCTGCCGGGCCCTCAGCTTTGTCCACCTACAATCCCGAACGGAACAGGATTTCTTCCAGATGCATGCTGCCACAAACTGGAAGACTAGCTTCCCTTGGAGGGCCAAAGGCCTCCTACAAACTGACGTCAGGCACCTGGGAAGCTGACTTTTCTTACCCCTGGAAACAGGCCATCCTTTGTGCCCAACTCCCTCAGCCGGGCACCCTGCTCCGGCCACCTACAATCCCGAACGGAACAGCATTTCTTCCAGATGCAAGCTGCCACAAGCAGGAAGCCTGGCTTCCCATGGAGGGCCAAAGGCCTCCTACAAAGTGACATCAGGCACCTGGGCAGCTGACTTTACTTACCCCTGGCAACAGGCCATCCTTTGTGCCCAACTCCCTCAGCCCGGAAACTGGCCTCGGCCACCTACAATCCCGAACGGAACAGGATTTCTTCCAGATGCAAACTGCCACAAACTGGAAGACTAGCTTCCCTTGGAGGGCCAAAGGCCTCCTACAAACTGACATCAGGAACCTGAGAAGCTGACTTTACTTACCCCAGTAAACAGGCCATCCTGGTGCCTCTGCCGGGCACCAGGCCTCGGCCACCAACAATCCCGAACGGAACAGGATTTCTTCTAGATGCAAGCTGCCACAAGCTGGAAGCGTGGCTTCCCATGGAGGACCAAAGGCCTCCTACAAACTGACATCAGGCACCTGGGCAGCTGACTTTACTTTCCTCATGAAACACGACATCATTTGTGCCCAACTCCCTCTGCCGGGCACCTGGCCTCGGCCACCTACAATCCCGAACAGAACAGGATTTCTTCCCGATGCAAGCTTCCACTAGCTGGAAGCCTGGCTTCCCATGGAGGACTAAAGGCCTCCTACAAACTGACATCAGGCACTTGGGCAGCTGACTTTACTTTCCTCATGAAAAAGACCATCATTTGTGCCCAACTCAATCTGCTGGGCACCTGGCCTCGGCCACCTACAATCCCGAACGGAAGAGGATTTTTTTCAGAGGCAAGCTGCCACAAACTGCAAGCCTGGCTGCCCGTGGAGGGCCAAAGGCCTCCTACAAACTGACATAAGGCACCTGGGCAGCTGACTTTACTTACCCCTGGAAACAGCCCATCCTTTGCGCCCAACTCCCTCTGCCGGGCACCTGGCCTCGGCCACCTGCAATCCCGAACGGAACAGCATTTCTTCCAGATGCAAGCTGCCACAAGCTGGAAGAATGGCTTCCCTTGGAGGGCCAAAGGCCTCCTACAAACTGACATCAGGCACCTGGGCAGCTGACTTTACTTACCCCTGGAAACAGGCCATCCTTTGTGCCCAACTCCCTCAGCCCGGCAACTGGCCTTGGCCACCTACAATCCCGAACGGAACAGGATTTCTTCCAGATGCAAGCTGCCTTGAACAGGAAGACTAGCTTCTCTTGGAGGGCCAAAGGCCTCCTACAAACTGACATCAGGCACCTGGGCAGCTGAATTTACTTACCCCTGGAAACAGCCCATCCTTTGTGCCCAACTCCCTCTGCCGGGCACCAGGACTCGCCTACCTACAATCCCGAACGCAACAGGATTTCTTCCAGATGCAAGCTGCCACAAGCAGGAAACCTGGCTTCCCATGGAGGGCCAAAGGCCTCCTACAAACTGACATCAGGCACCTGGGCAGCTGACTTTACTTACCCCTGGAAACAGGCCATCCTTTGTGCCCAACCCCCTCTGACGGGCACCAGGCCTCGGCCACCTACAATCCCGAACGGAACAGAATTTCTTCCAGATGCAAGCTGCCACAAGCTGGAAGCGTGGCTTCCCTTGGAGGGCCAAAGGCCTCCTACAAACTGACATCAGGCACCTGGCCAGCTGACTTTACTTACCCCTGGAAACAGGCCATCCTTTGTGCCCAACTCCCTCTGCCGGGCACCAGACCTCGGCCACCTACAGTCCAGAACGGAACAGCATTTCTTCCAGATGCAAGCTGCCACAAGCAGGAAACCTGGCTTCCCATGGAGGGCCAAAGGCCTCCTACAAACTGACATCAGGCACCTGAGCAGCTGACTTTACTTACCCCTGGAAACAGGCCATCCTTTGTGCCCAACTCCGTCTGCCGGGCACCTGACCTCGGCCACCTACAATCCCGAACGGAACAGCATTTCTACCAGATGCAAGCTGCCACAAGCTGGAAACGTCGCTTCACTTGGAGGGCCAAAGGCCTCCTACAAACTGACATCAGGCACCTGGGCAGCTGATTTTACTTTCCTCATGAAACAGGCCATCCTTTGTGCCCAACTCTTTCTGCCGGGCACCAGGCTTCAGCCACCTACAATCTCGAACGGAACAGGATTTCTTCCAGATGCAAGCTGCCACAAGCAGGAAGCCTGGCTTCCCATGGAGGGCCAAAGGCCTCCTACAAACTGACATCAGGCACCTGGGCAGCTGATTTACTTACTTCTGGAAACAGGCCATCCTTTGTGCCCAACTCCCTCAGCTGGGCACCCAGCTCCGGCCACCTACAATCCCGAACGGAACAGCATTTCTTCCAGATGCAAGCTGCCAAAAACTGGAAGACTAGCTTCCCTTGGAGGGACAAAGGCCTCCTACAAACTGACATCAGGCACCTGGGCAGCTGACTTTACTTACCTTTGGAAACAGGCCATCTTTTGTGCCCAACCCCTCTGCCGGACACTTGGCCTCGGCCACCTACAATCCCGAACGGAACAGGATTTCTTCCAGATGCAAGCTGCCACAAGCTGGAAGCGTGGCTTCCCATGGAGGGCCAAAGGCCTCCTACAAACTGACATCAGGCACCTGGGCAGCTGACTTTACTTTCCCCATAAAACAGGCCATCATTTGTGCCCAACTCCCTCTGCCGGGCACCTGGCCTCGGCCACCTATAATCCCGAACGGAACAGGATTTGTTCCAGATGCAAGCTGCCACAAACAGGAAGCCTGGCTTCCCTTGCAGGGCCAAAGGCCTCCTACAAACTGACATCAGGCACCTGGGCAGCTGACTTTACTTACCCCTGGAAACAGGCCATCCTTTGTGCCCAACTCCCTCTGCCGGGCACCTGGCCTCGGCCACGAACAATCCCAAACAGAACAGGATTTCTTCCAGATGCAAGCTGCCACAAACTGGAAGACGTGCTTCGTTTGGAGGGCCAAAGGTCACCTACAAACTGACATCAGGCACCTGGGCAGCTGACTTTACTTACCCCTGGAAACAGGCCATCCTTTGTGCCCAACTCCCTCTGCCAAGCACCTGGCCTCGACCACCTACAATCCTAAACGGAACAGGAGTTCTTCCAGATGCAAGCTGCCACAAGCTGGAAACGTCGCTTCACGTGGAAGGCCAAAGGCCTCCTACAAACTGACATCAGGCACCTGGGCAGCTGATTTTACTTTCCTCATGGAACAGGCCATCCTTTGTGCCCAACTCCCTCTGCCGGGCACCTGGCCTCGGCCACCTACAATTCTGAACGGAGCAGCATTTCTTCCAGATGCAAGCTGCCACAAACTGGAAGACTAGCTTCCCTTGGAGGGCCAAAGGCCTCCTACAAACTGACATCAGGCACCTGGGCAGCTGACTTTACTTACCTTTGGAAACAGGCCATCCTTTGTGCCCAACCCCCTCTGCCGGGCACCTGGCCTCGGCCACCTACAATCCCGAACGGAACAGGATTTCTTCCAGATGCAAGCTGCCACAAGCTGAAAGCGTGGCTTCCCATGGAGGGCCAAAGGCCTCCTACAAACTGACATCAGGCACCTGGGCAGCTGACTTTACTTTCCCCATAAAACAGGCCATCATTTGTGCCCAACTCCCTCTGCCGGCACCTGGCCACGGCCACCTACAATCCCGAACGGAACTGGATTTGTTCCAGATGCAAGCTGCCACAAACAGGAAGCCTGGCTTCCCTTGCAGGGCCAAAGGCCTCCTACAAACTGACATCAGGCACCTGGGCAGCTGACTTTACTTACCCCTGGAAACAGGCCATCCTTTGTTCCCAACTCCCTCTACCGGGCACCAGGCCTCGGCCACCTACAATCCCGAACGGAACAGCATTTCTTCCAGATGCAAGCTGCCACAAGCAGGAAACCTGGCTTCCCATTGAGGACCAATAGACACCTGAAAACTGACATCAGGCACCTGGGCAGCTGACTTTACTTACCCCTGGAAACAGGCCATCCTTTGTGTCCAACTCCCTCTGCCGGGCACCTGGCCTCGGCCACCTACAATCCCGAACCGAACAGGATTTCGTCCAGATGCAAGCTGCCTTAAACAGGAAGACTAGCTTTCCTTGGAGGGCCAAAGGCCTCCTACAAACTGAAATCAGGCACCTGGGCAGCTGACTTTACTTACCCCTGGAAACAGGCCATCCTTTGTGCCCAACTCCCTCTGCCGGGCACCAGGCCTCAGCCACCTACAATCCCGAACGGATCAGGATTTCTTCCCGATGCAAGCTGCCACAAGCAAGAAACCTGGTTTCCCATGGAGGGCCAAAGGCCTCCTACAAACTGACATCAGGCACCTGGGCAGCTGACTTTACTTACCCCTGGAAACAGGCCATCATTTGTGCCCAACTCCCTCTGCCGGGCACCTGGCCTCGGCCTCGTACAATCCCAAACGGAACAGGAGTTCTTCCAGATGCAAGCTGCCACAAGCTGGAAACGTCGCTTCACTTGTAGGGACAAAGGCCTCCTACAAACTGACATCAGGCACCTGGGCAGCTGACTTTACTTACCCCTGGAAACAGGCCATCCTTTGTGCCCAACTCCCTCTGCCGGGCACCTCGCCTTGGCCACCAACAATCCTAAACGGAACAGGAGTTCTTCCAGATGCAAGCTGCCACAAGCTGGAAACGTCGCTTCACTTGGAGGGCCAAAGGCCTCCTAGAAACTGACATCAGGCACCTGGGCAGCTGACTTTACTTACCCCTGGAAACAGGCCATCCTTTGTGCCCAACTCCCTCTGCCGAGCACCTGGCCGCGGCCACCTACAATCCCAAACGGAACAGGATTTCTTCCAGATGCAAACTGCCACGAACTGGTAGACTAGCTTCCCTAGGAGAGCCAAAGGCCTCCTACAAACTGACATCAGGCACCTGGTCAGCTGACTTTACTTCCCTCATGAAACAGGCCATCATTTGTGCCTAACTCCCTCGGCCGGGCACCAGGCTTCGGCCACCTACAATCTCGAACAGAACAGGATTTCTTCCAGATGCAAGCTGCCACAAGCAGGAAGCCTGGCTTCCCATGGAGGGCCAAAGGCCTCCTACAAACTGACATCAGGCACCTGGGCAGCTGACTTTACTTACTTCTGGAAACAGGCCATCCTTTGTGCCTAACTCCCTCAGTTGGGCACCCAGCTCCGGACACCAACAATCCCGAACGGAACAGGATTTCTTCAAGATGCAAGCTTCCGTAAACAGGAAGACTAGCTTCCCTTGGAGGGCCAAAGGCCTCCTACAAATTGACATGAGGCACCTGGGCAGCTGACTTTACTTACCCCTGGAAACAGGCCATCCTTTGTACCCAACTCCCTCAGCCGGGCACCAGGCCTCGCCCACCTACAATCTTGAACGGAACAGGATTTCTTCCAGATGCAAGCTTCCACAAGCAGGAAGCCTGGCTTCCCATGGAGGGCCAAAGGCCTCCTACAAACTGACATCAGCCACCTGGACAGCTGACTTTACTTACTTCTGGAAACAGGACATCCTTTGTGCCCAACTCTCTCATCCGGGCAACTGGGCTAGGCCACCTACAATCCCGAACGGAACAGCATTTCTTCCAGATGCAAGCTGCCTTGCACAGGAAGATTTGCTTTCCTTGAAGGGCCAAAGGCCTCCTACAAACTGATATCAGGCATCTGGGCAGCTGACTTTACTTACCCCTGGAAACAGGCCATCCTTTGTGCCCAACTCCCTCTGCCGGGCACCTGGCCTCGGCCACCTACAATCCCGAACCGAACAGGATTTCGTCCAGATGCAAGCTGCCTTAAACAGGAAGACTAGCTTTCCTTGGAGGGCCAAAGGCCTCCTACAAACTGAAATCAGGCACCTGGGCAGCTGACTTTACTTACCCCTGGAAACAGGCCATCCTTTGTGCCCAACTCCCTCTGCCGGGCACCAGGCCTCAGCCACCTACAATCCCGAACGGAACAGGATTTCTTCCCGATGCAAGCTGCCACAAGCAAGAAACCTGGTTTCCCATGGAGGTCCAAAGGCCTCCTACAAACTGACATCAGGCACCTGGGCAGCTGACTTTACTTACCCCTGGAAACAGGCCATCATTTGTGCCCAACTCCCTCTGCCGGGCACCTGGCCTCGGCCTCGTACAATCCCAAACGGAACAGGAGTTCTTCCAGATGCAAGCTGCCACAAGCTGGAAACGTCGCTTCACTTGTAGGGACAAAGGCCTCCTACAAACTGACATCAGGCACCTGGGCAGCTGACTTTACTTACCCCTGGAAACAGGCCATCCTTTGTGCCCAACTCCCTCTGCCGGGCACCTCGCCTTGGCCACCAACAATCCTAAACGGAACAGGAGTTCTTCCAGATGCAAGCTGCCACAAGCTGGAAACGTCGCTTCACTTGGAGGGCCAAAGGCCTCCTACAAACTGACATCAGGCACCTGGGCAGCTGACTTTACTTACCCCTGGAAACAGGCCATCCTTTGTGCCCAACTCCCTCTGCCGAGCACCTGGCCGCGGCCACCTACAATCCCAAACGGAACAGGATTTCTTCCAGATGCAAACTGCCACGAACTGGTAGACTAGCTTCCCTAGGAGAGCCAAAGGCCTCCTACAAACTGACATCAGGCACCTGGTCAGCTGACTTTACTTCCCTCATGAAACAGGCCATCATTTGTGCCTAACTCCCTCGGCCGGGCACCAGGCTTCGGCCACCTACAATCTCGAACAGAACAGGATTTCTTCCAGATGCAAGCTGCCACAAGCAGGAAGCCTGGCTTCCCATGGAGGGCCAAAGGCCTCCTACAAACTGACATCAGGCACCTGGGCAGCTGACTTTACTTACTTCTGGAAACAGGCCATCCTTTGTGCCTAACTCCCTCAGGTGGGCACCCAGCTCCGGACACCAACAATCCCGAACGGAACAGGATTTCTTCAAGATGCAAGCTTCCGTAAACAGGAAGACTAGCTTCCCTTGGAGGGCCAAAGGCCTCCTACAAATTGACATGAGGCACCTGGGCAGCTGACTTTACTTACCCCTGGAAACAGGCCATCCTTTGTACCCAACTCCCTCAGCCGGGCACCAGGCCTCGCCCACCTACAATCTTGAACGGAACAGGATTTCTTCCAGATGCAAGCTTCCACAAGCAGGAAGCCTGGCTTCCCATGGAGGGCCAAAGGCCTCCTACAAACTGACATCAGGCACCTGGACAGCTGACTTTACTTACTTCTGGAAACAGGACATCCTTTGTGCCCAACTCTCTCATCCGGGCAACTGGGCTAGGCCACCTACAATCCCGAACGGAACAGCATTTCTTCCAGATGCAAGCTGCCTTGCACAGGAAGATTTGCTTTCCTTGAAGGGCCAAAGGCCTCCTACAAACTGATATCAGGCATCTGGGCAGCTGACTTTACTTACCCCTGGAAACAGGCCATCCTTTGTGCCCAACCCCCTCTCCAGGGAACCAGGCGTCGGCCACCTACAATCCCGAACGGAACAGGATTTCTTCCAGATGCAAGCTGCCACAAGCCGGAAGCGTGGCTTCCCATAGAGGGCCAAAGGCCTCCTACAAACTGACATCAGGCACCTGGGCAGCTGACTTTACTTTCCTCATGAAACAGGCCATCATTTGTGCCCAACTCCCTCTCCCGGGCACCTGGCCTCGGCCACCTACAATCCCGAACGGAACAGGATTTGTTCCCGATGCAAGCTGCCACAAGCAAGAAACCTGGTTTCCCATGGAGGGGCAAAGGCCTCCTACAAACTGACATCAGGCACCGGGGCAGCTGACTTTACTTACCCCTGGAAACAGGCCATCCTTTGTGCCCAACTCCCTCTGCCGGGCACCTGGCCTCGGCCTCGTACAATCCCAAATGGAACAGGAGTTCTTCCAGATGGAAGCTGCCACAAGCTGGAAACGTCGCTTCACTTGTAGGGACAAAGGCCTCCTACAAACTGACATCAGGCACCTGGGCAGCTGACTTTACTTACCCCTGGAAACAGGCCATCCTTTGTGCCCAACTCCCTCTGCCGGGCACCTCGCCTTGGCCACCTACAATCCTAAACGGAACAGGAGTTCTTCCAGATGCAAGCTGCCACAAGCTGGAAACGTCGCTTCACTTGGAGGGCCAAAGGCCTCCTACAAACTGACATCAGGCACCTGGGCAGCTGACTTTACTTACCACTGGAAACAGGCCATCCTTTTTGCCGAACTCCCTCTGCCGAGCACCTGGCCGCGGCCACCTACAATCCCAAACGGAACAGGATTTCTTCCAGATGCAAACTGCCACGAACTGGTAGACTAGCTTCCCTAGGAGAGCCAAAGGCCTCCTACAAACTGACATCAGGCACCTGGTCAGCTGACTTTACTTCCCTCATGAAACAGGCCACCATTTGTGCCCAACTCCCTCTGCCGGGCACCAGGCTTCGGCCACCTACAATCTCGAACAGAACAGGATTTCTTCCAGATGCAAGCTGCCACAAGCAGGAAGCCTGGCTTCCCATGGAGGGCCAAAGGCCTCCTACAAACTGACATCAGGCACCTGGGCAGCTGACTTTACTTACTTCTGGAAACAGGCCATCCTTTGTGCCTAACTCCCTCAGGTGGGCACCCAGCTCCGGACACCAACAATCCCGAACGGAACAGGATTTCTTCAAGATGCAAGCTGCCGTAAACAGGAAGACTAGCTTCCCTTGGAGGGCCAAAGGCCTCCTACAAATTGACATGAGGCACCTGGGCAGCTGACTTTACTTACCCCTGGAAACAGGCCATCCTTTGTACCCAACTCCCTCAAACCGGGCACCAGGCCTCGCCCACCTACAATCTTGAACGGAACAGGATTTCTTCCAGATGCAAGCTGCCACAAGCAGGAAGCCTGGCTTCCCATGGAGGGCCAAAGGCCTCCTACAAACTGACATCAGGCACCTGGACAGCTGACTTTACTTACTTCTGGAAACAGGACATCCTTTGTGCCCAACTCCCTCGGCCGGGCACCTGGCCTCGACCACCTACAATCCTAAACGGAACAGGAGTTCTTCCAGAAGAAGCTGCCACAAGCTGGAAACGTCACTTCACTTGGAGGGCCAAAGGCCTCCTACAAACTGACATCAGGCACCTGGGCAGCTGACTTTACTTACCCCTGGAAACATGCCATCCTTTGTGCCCAACTCCCTCAGCCGGGCACCTGGCCTCCCCCACCTACAATCCCGAACGGAACAGGATTTCTTCCAGATGCAAGCTGCCACAAGCAGGAAGAATGGCTTCCCATGGAGGGCCAAAGGCCTCCTACAAACTGACATCAGGCACCTGGGCAGCTGACTTTACTTAACCCTGGAAACAGGACATCCTGTGTGCAAAACTCCCTCTGCCGGGCACCTGGCGTCGGCCACCCTCAATCTTGAACGGAACAGGATTTCTTCCAGATGCAAGCTGCCACAAACTGGATGACTAGCTTCCCTTGGAGGGCCCAAGGCCTCCTACAAACTGACATCAGGCACCTGGGCAGCTGACTTTACTTACCCCTGGAAACAGGCCATCCTTTGTGCCCAACTCCCTCTGCCGGGCACCTGGCCTCGGCCACCTACAATACCGAATGGAACAGGATTTCTTCCAGATGCAAGCTGCCACAAACTGGAAGCCTGGCTTCCCTTGCAGGGCCAAAGGCCTCCTACAAACTGACATCAGGCACCTGGGCAGCTGACTTTACTTACCCCTGGAAACAGGCCATCCTTTGTGCCCAACTCCCTCTGCCGGGCACCAGGCCTCGGCCACCTACAATCCCGAACGAAACAGCATTTCTTCCAGATGCAAGCTGCCACAAGCAGGAAACCTGGCTTCCCATGGAGGAACAATAGACACCTGAAAACTGACATCAGGCACCTGGGCAGCTGACTTTACTTACCCCTGGAAACAGGCCATCCTTTGTGCCCAACTCCCTCTGCCGGGCACCTGGCCTCGGCCACCTAGAATCCCGAACCGAACAGGATTTCGTCCAGATGCAAGCTGCCTTGAACAGGAAGACTAGCTTCCCTTGGAGGGCCAAAGGCCTCCTACAAACTGATATCAGGCACCTGGGCAGCTGACTTTACTTACCCCTGGAAACAGCCCATCCTTTGTGCCCAACTCCCACTGCCGGGCACCAGGCCTCGGCCACCTACAATCCCGAACGGAACAGGATTTCTTCCCGATGCAAGCTGCCACAAGCAGGAAACCTGGCTTCACATGGAGGGCCAAAGGCCTCCTACAAACTGACATCAGGCACCTGGGCAGCTGACTTTACTTACCCCTGGAAACAGGCCATCCTTTGTGCCCAACTCCCTCTGCCGGGCACCTGGCCTCGGCCACTGTTGGGGGTTGGGTTTGTTCCTTCTTTCTCTGGGGAATTTTTTCCCCACGGGTTGCCAAGGGGACCGGGTGTTGGATACTTGAGAGTGCTTGGCTGAAACAAAGAGGTGGACAAAAGGTGGAAGGGGGAGATAACGCAGGTAAAAGACACAGCTTGAGGCAGCTGCGTGCTTTTCTGCTTCCGGCGTTTGGGAGACGCGTGTCGGCCGCTCCTCGAGGATCTCAGCCGCCGTTTTTCTGCCTCGCCTTCGAGCTGCTTCGGCGCTGCTCCTCTTGCTGCAGCGTGACCCTGCACTCCCTGCGCTGCCGGGACATCCTGCCCCTGCCTGCCGGGACACCCTGCCATCCCAGCTACCAGCCCGGGACTTTTCCACTGTTCCAGCTTGGTGCTCTGAGGATCCTGCAGGGACACCGAAACCAAACTGCTCTGGGTTTTGTGAAACAAAGCCCTCAAGGTTCTTGGTACTGTTGTCGTTTGTCATTAATGCTGTAGTTGTTTGGTGGGGGGGGGAGATTTTTTTTGTGTTTGTTTGCTTTGTATTACATACTAGTAAAGAACTGCTATTCCTATTTCCCAAATCTTTGCCAAAGAGCCTCTGATTGTAATTTTACCTAGCAGATACCTGTCTTCCTAAACCAAGACAGCCACGTACAATCCCAAACAGAACAGGATTTCTTCCAGATGCAAGCTGCCACAAACTGGAAGACGTGCTTCGTTTGGAGGGCCAAAGGTCACCTACAAACTGACATCAGGCACCTGGGCAGCTGACTTTACTTACCCCTGGAAACAGGCCATCCTTTGTGCCCAACTCCCTCTGCCGGGCAACCGGGCCTCGACCACGTACAATCCTAAACGGAACAGGAGTTCTTCCAGATGCAAGGTGCCACAAGCTGGAAACGTCGCTTCACTTGGAGGGCCAAAGGCCTCCTACAAACTGACATCAGGCACCTGGGCAGCAGAGTTTACTTACCCCTAGAAACAGGCCATCCTTTGTGCCCAACTCCCTCTGCCGGGCACCTGGCCTCGGCCACCTACAATCCCAAACGGAACAGGATTTCTTCCAGATGCAAACTGCCACAAACTGGAAGACTAGCTTCCCTTGGAGGGCCAAAGGCCTCCTAAAAACTGACATCAGGCACCTGGGCAGCTGACTTTACTTCCCTCATGAAACAGGCCATCATTTGTGCCCAACTCCCTCTGCCGGGCACCAGGCTTCGGCCACCTACAATCTCGAACAGAACAGGATTTCTTCAAGATGCAAGCTGCCAAAAACTGGAAGATTGGCTTCACTTGGAGGGCCAAAGGCCTCCTACAAACTGACATCAGGCACCTGGGCAGCTGACTTTACTTACCCCTGGAAATAGGCCATCCTTTGTGCCCAACTCCCTCTGCCGGGCCCACAGCTTCTGCCACCTAAAATACCGAACAGAACAGGAGTTCTTCCAGATGCAAGCTGCCACAATCTGGAAACGTGGCTTCACATGGAGGGCTAAAGGCCTCCTACAAACTGACATCAGGCACCTGGGCAGCTGACTTTACTTACCCCTGGAAACAGCCCATCCTTTGTGCCCAACTCCCTCTGCCGGGCACCAGGCCTCGGCCACCTACAATCCCGAACGGAACACGATTTCTTCCAGATGCAAGCTGCCACAAGGCTGGAAGCATGGCTTCCCATGGAGGACCAAAGGCCTCCTACAAACTGACATCAGGCACCTGGGCAGCTGACTTTACTTACCCCTGGAAACAGGCCATCCCTTTGTGCCCCACTCTCTCTGCCGGGCACCAGGCCTCGACCACCTACAATCCCGAACGGAACAGCATTTCTTCCAGATGCAAGCTGCCACAAGCAGGAAACCTGGCTTCCCATGGAGGGCCAAAGGCCTCCTACAACTGACATCAGGCACCTGGGCAGCTGACTGTACTTACCCCTGGAAACAGGCCATCCTTTGTGCCCAACTCCCCTCTGCCGGGCACCCAGCTCCGTCCACCTACAATCCCGAACGGAACAGCATTTCTTCCAGATGCAAGCTGCCACAAACTGGAAGATTGGCTTCCCATCGAGGGCCAAAGGCCTCCTACAAACTGACATCAGGCACCTGGGCAGCTGACTTTACTTACCCCTGGAAATAGGCCATCCTTTGTGCCCAACTCCCTCTGCCGGGCCCACAGCTTCTGCACCTAAAATCCCGAACGGAACAGGAGTTCTTCCAGATGCAAGCTGCCACAATCTGGAAACGTGGCTTCACTTGGAGGGCTAAAGGCCTCCTACAAACTGACATCAGGCACCTGGGCAGCTGACTTTACTTACCCCTGGAAACAGCCCATCCTTTGTGCCCAACCCCCTCTGCCGGGCACCAGGCCTCGGCCACCTACAATCCCGAACGGAACAGGATTTCTTCCAGATGCAAGCTGCCACAAGCTGGAAGCGTGGCATCCCATAGAGGGCCAAAGGCCTCCTACAAACTGACATCAGGCACCTGGGCAGCTGACTTTACTTTCCTGATGAAACAGGCCATCATTTGTGCCCAAATCCCTCTGCCGGGCACCTGGCCTCGGCCACCTACAATCCCGAACGGAACAGCATTTCTTCCAGATGCAAGCTGCCACAAACTGGAAGACTAGCTTCCCTTAGAGGGCCAAAGGCCTCCTACAAACTGACATCAGGCACCTGGGCAGCTGACTTTACTTACCCCTGGAAACAGGCCATCATTTGTGCCCAACTCCCTCTGCCGGGCACCAGGCCTCGGCCACCTACAATCCCGAACAGAACATGATTACTTCCAGATGCAAGCTGCCACAAGCTGGACGCATGGCTTCCCATGGTGGACCAAAGGCCTCCTACAAACTGACATCAGGCACCTGGGCAGCTGACTTTACTTACCCCTGGAAACAGGCCATCCTTTGTGCCCAACTCCCTCTGCCGGGCACCAGGCCTCGGCCACCTACAATCCCGAACGAAACAGCATTTCTTCCAGATGCAAGCTGCCACATGCAGGAAACCTGGCTTCCCATGGAGGGCCAAAGGCCTCCTACAAACTGACATCAGGCACCTGGGCAGCTGACTGTACTTACCCCTGGAAACAGGCCATCCTTTGTGCCCAACTCCCTCTGCCGGGCACCCGGCCTCGGCCACCTACAATCCCGAACCGAACAGGATTTCGTCCAGATGCAAGCTGCCTTGAACAGGAAGACTAGCTTCCCTTGGAGGGCCAAAGGCCTCCTACAAACTGACATCAGGCACCTGGGCAGCTGACTTTACTTACCCCTGGAAACAGCCCATCCTTTGTGCCCAACTCCCTCAGGTAGGCACCCAGCTCCGGCCACCTACAATCCCGAACGGAACAGGATTTCTTCCAGATGCAAGCTGCCACAAACTGGAAGACTAGCTTCCCTTAGAGGGCCAAAGGCCTCCTAAAAACTGACATGAGGCACCTGGGCAGCTGACTTTACTTACCCCTGGAAAAAGGCCATCATTTGTGCCCAACTCCCTCTGCCGGGCACCAGGCCTCGCCCACCTACAATCTTGAACGGAACAGGATTTCTTCCAGATGCAAGCTTCCACAAGCAGGAAGCCTGGCTTCCCATGGTGGGCCAAAGGCCTCCTACAAACTGACATCAGGCACCTGGGCAGCTGACTTTACTTACCCCTGGAAACAGGCCATCCTTTGTGCCCAACTCCCTCGGCCGGGCACCTGGCCTCGACCACCTACAATCCTAAACGGAACAGGAGTTCTTCCAGAAGAAGCTGCCACAAGCTGGAAACGTCACTTCACTTGGAGGGCCAAAGGCCTCCTACAAACTGACATCAGGCACCTGGGCAGCTGACTTTACTTATCCCTGGAAACATGCCATCCTTTGTGCCCAACTCCCTCAGCCGGGCACCTGGCCTCCCCCACCTACAATCCCGAACGGAACAGGATTTCTTCCAGATGCAAGCTGCCACAAGCAGGAAGAATGGCTTCCCATGGAGGGCCAAAGGCCTCCTACAAACTGACATCAGGCACCTGGGCAGCTGACTTTACTTAACCCTGGAAACAGGACATCCTGTGTGCAAAACTCCCTCTGCCGGGCACCTGGCGTCGGCCACCCTCAATCTTGAACGGAACAGGATTTCTTCCAGATGCAAGCTGCCACAAACTGGATGACTAGCTTCCCTTGGAGGGCCCAAGGCCTCCTACAAACTGACATCAGGCACCTGGGCAGCTGACTTTACTTACCCCTGGAAACAGGCCATCCTTTGTGCCCAACTCCCTCTGCCGGGCACCTGGCCTCGGCCACCTACAATCCCGAATGGAACAGGATTTCTTCCAGATGCAAGCTGCCACAAACTGGAAGCCTGGCTTCCCTTGCAGGGCCAAAGGCCTCCTACAAACTGACATCAGGCACCTGGGCAGCTGACTTTACTTACCCCTGGAAACAGGCCATCCTTTGTGCCCAACTCCCTCTGCCGGGCACCAGGCCTCGGCCACCTACAATCCCGAACGAAACAGCATTTCTTCCAGATGCAAGCTGCCACAAGCAGGAAACCTGGCTTCCCATGGAGGAACAATAGACACCTGAAAACTGACATCAGGCACCTGGGCAGCTGACTTTACTTACCCCTGGAAACAGGCCATCCTTTGTGCCCAACTCCCTCTGCCGGGCACCTGGCCTCGGCCACCTAGAATCCCGAACCGAACAGGATTTCGTCCAGATGCAAGCTGCCTTGAACAGGAAGACTAGCTTCCCTTGGAGGGCCAAAGGCCTCCTACAAACTGATATCAGGCACCTGGGCAGCTGACTTTACTTACCCCTGGAAACAGCCCATCCTTTGTGCCCAACTCCCACTGCCGGGCACCAGGCCTCGGCCACCTACAATCCCGAACGGAACAGGATTTCTTCCCGATGCAAGCTGCCACAAGCAGGAAACCTGGCTTCCCATGGAGGGCCAAAGGCCTCCTACAAACTGACATCAGGCACCTGGGCAGCTGACTTTACTTACCCCTGGAAACAGGCCATCCTTTGTGCCCAACTCCCTCTGCCGGGCACCTGGCCTCGGCCACTGTTGGGGGTTGGGTTTGTTCCTTCTTTCTCTGGGGAATTTTTTCCCCACGGGTTGCCAAGGGGACCGGGTGTTGGATACTTGAGAGTGCTTGGCTGAAACAAAGAGGTGGACAAAAGGTGGAAGGGGGAGATAACGCAGGTAAAAGACACAGCTTGAGGCAGCTGCGTGCTTTTCTGCTTCCGGCGTTTGGGAGACGCGTGTCGGCCGCTCCTTGAGGATCTCAGCCGCCGTTTTTCTGCCTCGCCTTCGAGCTGCTTCGGCGCTGCTCCTCTTGCTGCAGCGTGACCCTGCACTCCCTGCGCTGCCGGGACATCCTGCCCCTGCCTGCCGGGACACCCTGCCATCCCAGCTACCAGCCCGGGACTTTTCCACTGTTCCAGCTTGGTGCTCTGAGGATCCTGCAGGGACACCGAAACCAAACTGCTCTGGGTTTTGTGAAACAAAGCCCTCAAGGTTCTTGGTACTGTTGTCGTTTGTCATTAATGCTGTAGTTGTTTGGTGGGGGGGGGAGATTTTTTTTGTGTTTGTTTGCTTTGTATTACATACTAGTAAAGAACTGCTATTCCTATTTCCCAAATCTTTGCCAAAGAGCCTCTGATTGTAATTTTACCTAGCAGATACCTGTCTTCCTAAACCAAGACAGCCACGTACAATCCCAAACAGAACAGGATTTCTTCCAGATGCAAGCTGCCACAAACTGGAAGACGTGCTTCGTTTGGAGGGCCAAAGGTCACCTACAAACTGACATCAGGCACCTGGGCAGCTGACTTTACTTACCCCTGGAAACAGGCCATCCTTTGTGCCCAACTCCCTCTGCCGGGCACCGGGCCTCGACCACGTACAATCCTAAACGGAACAGGAGTTCTTCCAGATGCAAGGTGCCACAAGCTGGAAACGTCGCTTCACTTGGAGGGCCAAAGGCCTCCTACAAACTGACATCAGGCACCTGGGCAGCTGACTTTACTTACCCCTAGAAACAGGCCATCCTTTGTGCCCAACTCCCTCTGCCGGGCACCTCGCCTCGGCCACCTACAATCCCAAACGGAACAGGATTTCTTCCAGATGCAAACTGCCACAAACTGGAAGACTAGCTTCCCTTGGAGGGCCAAAGGCCTCCTAAAAACTGACATCAGGCACCTGGGCAGCTGACTTTACTTCCCTCATGAAACAGGCCATCATTTGTGCCCAACTCCCTCTGCCGGGCACCTGGCCTCGGCCACCTACAATCCCGAACCGAACAGGATTTCTTCCAGATGCAAGCTGCCACAAGCAGGAAGCCTAGCTTCCCTTGGAGTGCAATAGGCCTCCTACAAACTGACATCAGGCACCTGGGCAGCTGACTTTACTTACCCCTGGAAACAGCCCATCCTTTGTGCCCAACTCCCTCAGGTAGGCACCCAGCTCCGGCCACCTACAATCCCGAACGGAACAGGATTTCTTCCAGATGCAAGCTGCCACAAACTGGAAGACTAGCTTCCCTTAGAGGGCCAAAGGCCTCCTACAAACTGACATGAGGCACCTGGGCAGCTGACTTTACTTACCCCTGGAAAAAGGCCATCATTTGTGCCCAACTCCCTCTGCCGGGCACCAGGCCTCGCCCACCTACAATCTTGAACGGAACAGGATTTCTTCCAGATGCAAGCTTCCACAAGCAGGAAGCCTGGCTTCCCATGGTGGGCCAAAGGCCTGCTATAAACTGACATCAGGCACCTGGGCAGCTGACTTTACTTACCCCTGGAAACAGGCCATCCTTTGTGCCCAACTCCCTCTGCCGGTCCCACAGCTTCAGCCACCTACAATCCCGAACAGAACAGGAGTTCTTCCAGATGCAAGCTGCCACAAGCTGGAAACGTGGCTTCACTTGGAGGGCTAAAGGCCTCCTACAAACTGACATCAGGCACCTGGGCAGCTGACTTTACTTATCCCTGGAAACATGCCATCCTTTGTGCCCAACTCCCTCAGCCGGGCTCCAGGCCTCCCCCACCTACAATCCCGAACGGAACAGGATTTCTTCCAGATGCAAGCTGCCACAAGCAGGAAGAATGGCTTCCCATGGAGGGCCAAAGGCCTCCTACAAACTGACATCAGGCACCTGGGCAGCTGACTTTACTTAACCCTGGAAACAGGACATCCTGTGTGCAAAACTCCCTCTGCCGGGCACCTGGCGTCGGCCACCCTCAATCTTGAACGGAACAGGATTTCTTCCAGATGCAAGCTGCCACAAATTGGATGACTAGCTTCCCTTGGAGGGCCCAAGGCCTCCTACAAACTGACATCAGGCACCTGGGCAGCTGACTTTACTTACCCCTGGAAACAGGCCATCCTTTGTGCCCAACTCCCTCTGCCGGGCCCTCAGCTTTGTCCACCTACAATCCCGAACGGAACAGGATTTCTTCCAGATGCATGCTGCCACAAACTGGAAGACTAGCTTCCCTTGGAGGGCCAAAGGCCTCCTACAAACTGACGTCAGGCACCTGGGAAGCTGACTTTTCTTACCCCTGGAAACAGGCCTTTCTTTGTGCCCAACTCCCTCAGCCGGGCACCCTGCTCCGGCCACCTACAATCCCGAACGGAACAGCATTTCTTCCAGATGCAAGCTGCCACAAGCAGGAAGCCTGGCTTCCCATGGAGGGCCAAAGGCCTCCTACAAAGTGACATCAGGCACCTGGGCAGCTGACTTTACTTACCCCTGGCAACAGGCCATCCTTTGTGCCCAACTCCCTCAGCCCGGAAACTGGCCTCGGCCACCTACAATCCCGAACGGAACAGGATTTCTTCCAGATGCAAACTGCCACAAACTGGAAGACTAGCTTCCCTTGGAGGGCCAAAGGCCTCCTACAAACTGACATCAGGAACCTGAGAAGCTGACTTTACTTACCCCAGTAAACAGGCCATCCTGGTGCCTCTGCCGGGCACCAGGCCTCGGCCACCAACAATCCCGAACGGAACAGGATTTCTTCTAGATGCAAGCTGCCACAAGCTGGAAGCGTGGCTTCCCATGGAGGACCAAAGGCCTCCTACAAACTGACATCAGGCACCTGGGCAGCTGACTTTACTTTCCTCATGAAACACGACATCATTTGTGCCCAACTCCCTCTGCCGGGCACCTGGCCTCGGCCACCTACAATCCCGAACAGAACAGGATTTCTTCCCGATGCAAGCTTCCACTAGCTGGAAGCCTGGCTTCCCATGGAGGACTAAAGGCCTCCTACAAACTGACATCAGGCACTTGGGCAGCTGACTTTACTTTCCTCATGAAAAAGACCATCATTTGTGCCCAACTCAATCTGCTGGGCACCTGGCCTCGGCCACCTACAATCCCGAACGGAAGAGGATTTTTTTCAGAGGCAAGCTGCCACAAACTGCAAGCCTGGCTCCCCGTGGAGGGCCAAAGGCCTCCTACAAACTGACATAAGGCACCTGGGCAGCTGACTTTACTTACCCCTGGAAACAGCCCATCCTTTGCGCCCAACTCCCTCTGCCGGGCACCTGGCCTCGGCCACCTGCAATCCCGAACGGAACAGCATTTCTTCCAGATGCAAGCTGCCACAAGCTGGAAGAATGGCTTCCCTTGGAGGGCCAAAGGCCTCCTACAAACTGACATCAGGCACCTGGGCAGCTGACTTTACTTACCCCTGGAAACAGGCCATCCTTTGTGCCCAACTCCCTCAGCCCGGCAACTGGCCTTGGCCACCTACAATCCCGAACGGAACAGGATTTCTTCCAGATGCAAGCTGCCTTGAACAGGAAGACTAGCTTCTCTTGGAGGGCCAAAGGCCTCCTACAAACTGACATCAGGCACCTGGGCAGCTGAATTTACTTACCCCTGGAAACAGCCCATCCTTTGTGCCCTACTCCCTCTGCCGGGCACCAGGACTCGCCTACCTACAATCCCGAACGCAACAGGATTTCTTCCAGATGCAAGCTGCCACAAGCAGGAAACCTGGCTTCCCATGGAGGGCCAAAGGCCTCCTACAAACTGACATCAGGCACCTGGGCAGCTGACTTTACTTACCCCTGGAAACAGGCCATCCTTTGTGCCCAACCCCCTCTGACGGGCACCAGGCCTCGGCCACCTACAATCCCGAACGGAACAGGATTTCTTCCAGATGCAAGCTGCCACAAGCTGGAAGCGTGGCTTCCCTTGGAGGGCCAAAGGCCTCCTACAAACTGACATCAGGCACCTGGGCAGCTGACTTTACTTACCTTTGGAAACAGGCCATCTTTTGTGCCCAACCCCTCTGCCGGGCACTTGGCCTCGGCCACCTACAATCCCGAACGGAACAGGATTTCTTCCAGATGCAAGCTGCCACAAGCTGGAAGCGTGGCTTCCCATGGAGGGCCAAAGGCCTCCTACAAACTGACATCAGGCACCTGGGCAGCTGACTTTACTTTCCCCATAAAACAGGCCATCATTTGTGCCCAACTCCCTCTGCCGGGCACCTGGCCTCGGCCACCTATAATCCCGAACGGAACAGGATTTGTTCCAGATGCAAGCTGCCACAAACAGGAAGCCTGGCTTCCCTTGCAGGGCCAAAGGCCTCCTACAAACTGACATCAGGCACCTGGGCAGCTGACTTTACTTACCCCTGGAAACAGGCCATCCTTTGTGCCCAACTCCCTCTGCCGGGCACCTGGCCTCGGCCACTGTTGGGGGTTGGGTTTGTTCCTTCTTTCTCTGGGGAATTTTTTCCCCACGGGTTGCCAAGGGGACCGGGTGTTGGATACTTGAGAGTGCTTGGCTGAAACAAAGAGGTGGACAAAAGGTGGAAGGGGGAGATAACGCAGGTAAAAGACACAGCTTGAGGCAGCTGCGTGCTTTTCTGCTTCCGGCGTTTGGGAGACGCGTGTCGGCCGCTCCTCGAGGATCTCAGCCGCCGTTTTTCTGCCTCGCCTTCGAGCTGCTTCGGCGCTGCTCCTCTTGCTGCAGCGTGACCCTGCACTCCCTGCGCTGCCGGGACATCCTGCCCCTGCCTGCCGGGACACCCTGCCATCCCAGCTACCAGCCCGGGACTTTTCCACTGTTCCAGCTTGGTGCTCTGAGGATCCTGCAGGGACACCGAAACCAAACTGCTCTGGGTTTTGTGAAACAAAGCCCTCAAGGTTCTTGGTACTGTTGTCGTTTGTCATTAATGCTGTAGTTGTTTGGTGGGGGGGGGAGATTTTTTTTGTGTTTGTTTGCTTTGTATTACATACTAGTAAAGAACTGCTATTCCTATTTCCCAAATCTTTGCCAAAGAGCCTCTGATTGTAATTTTACCTAGCAGATACCTGTCTTCCTAAACCAAGACAGCCACGTACAATCCCAAACAGAACAGGATTTCTTCCAGATGCAAGCTGCCACAAACTGGAAGACGTGCTTCGTTTGGAGGGCCAAAGGTCACCTACAAACTGACATCAGGCACCTGGGCAGCTGACTTTACTTACCCCTGGAAACAGGCCATCCTTTGTGCCCAACTCCCTCTGCCGGGCACCGGGCCTCGACCACGTACAATCCTAAACGGAACAGGAGTTCTTCCAGATGCAAGCTGCCACAAGCAGGAAACCTGGCTTCCCATGGAGGGCCAAAGGCCTCCTACAAACTGACATCAGGCACCTGAGCAGCTGACTTTACTTACCCCTGGAAACAGGCCATCCTTTGTGCCCAACTCCGTCTGCCGGGCACCTGACCTCGGCCACCTACAATCCCGAACGGAACAGCATTTCTACCAGATGCAAGCTGCCACAAGCTGGAAACGTCGCTTCACTTGGAGGGCCAAAGGCCTCCTACAAACTGACATCAGGCACCTGGGCAGCTGATTTTACTTTCCTCATGAAACAGGCCATCCTTTGTGCCCAACTCTTTCTGCCGGGCACCAGGCTTCAGCCACCTACAATCTCGAACGGAACAGGATTTCTTCCAGATGCAAGCTGCCACAAGCAGGAAGCCTGGCTTCCCATGGAGGGCCAAAGGCCTCCTACAAACTGACATCAGGCACCTGGGCAGCTGATTTACTTACTTCTGGAAACAGGCCATCCTTTGTGCCCAACTCCCTCAGCTGGGCACCCAGCTCCGGCCACCTACAATCCCGAACGGAACAGCATTTCTTCCAGATGCAAGCTGCCAAAAACTGGAAGACTAGCTTCCCTTGGAGGGACAAAGGCCTCCTACAAACTGACATCAGGCACCTGGGCAGCTGACTTTACTTACCTTTGGAAACAGGCCATCTTTTGTGCCCAACCCCTCTGCCGGACACTTGGCCTCGGCCACCTACAATCCCGAACGGAACAGGATTTCTTCCAGATGCAAGCTGCCACAAGCTGGAAGCGTGGCTTCCCATGGAGGGCCAAAGGCCTCCTACAAACTGACATCAGGCACCTGGGCAGCTGACTTTACTTTCCCCATAAAACAGGCCATCATTTGTGCCCAACTCCCTCTGCCGGGCACCTGGCCTCGGCCACCTATAATCCCGAACGGAACAGGATTTGTTCCAGATGCAAGCTGCCACAAACAGGAAGCCTGGCTTCCCTTGCAGGGCCAAAGGCCTCCTACAAACTGACATCAGGCACCTGGGCAGCTGACTTTACTTACCCCTGGAAACAGGCCATCCTTTGTGCCCAACTCCCTCTGCCGGGCACCTGGCCTCGGCCACGAACAATCCCAAACAGAACAGGATTTCTTCCAGATGCAAGCTGCCACAAACTGGAAGACGTGCTTCGTTTGGAGGGCCAAAGGTCACCTACAAACTGACATCAGGCACCTGGGCAGCTGACTTTACTTACCCCTGGAAACAGGCCATCCTTTGTGCCCAACTCCCTCTGCCAAGCACCTGGCCTCGACCACCTACAATCCTAAACGGAACAGGAGTTCTTCCAGATGCAAGCTGCCACAAGCTGGAAACGTCGCTTCACGTGGAAGGCCAAAGGCCTCCTACAAACTGACATCAGGCACCTGGGCAGCTGATTTTACTTTCCTCATGGAACAGGCCATCCTTTGTGCCCAACTCCCCTCTGCCGGGCACCTGGCCTCGGCCACCTACAATTCTGAACGGAGCAGCATTTCTTCCAGATGCAAGCTGCCACAAACTGGAAGACTAGCTTCCCTTGGAGGGCCAAAGGCCTCCTACAAACTGACATCAGGCACCTGGGCAGCTGACTTTACTTACCTTTGGAAACAGGCCATCCTTTGTGCCCAACCCCCTCTGCCGGGCACCTGGCCTCGGCCACCTACAATCCCGAACGGAACAGGATTTCTTCCAGATGCAAGCTGCCACAAGCTGAAAGCGTGGCTTCCCATGGAGGGCCAAAGGCCTCCTACAAACTGACATCAGGCACCTGGGCAGCTGACTTTACTTTCCCCATAAAACAGGCCATCATTTGTGCCCAACTCCCTCTGCCGGCACCTGGCCACGGCCACCTACAATCCCGAACGGAACTGGATTTGTTCCAGATGCAAGCTGCCACAAACAGGAAGCCTGGCTTCCCTTGCAGGGCCAAAGGCCTCCTACAAACTGACATCAGGCACCTGGGCAGCTGACTTTACTTACCCCTGGAAACAGGCCATCCTTTGTTCCCAACTCCCTCTACCGGGCACCAGGCCTCGGCCACCTACAATCCCGAACGGAACAGCATTTCTTCCAGATGCAAGCTGCCACAAGCAGGAAACCTGGCTTCCCATTGAGGACCAATAGACACCTGAAAACTGACATCAGGCACCTGGGCAGCTGACTTTACTTACCCCTGGAAACAGGCCATCCTTTGTGCCCAACTCCCTCTGCCGGGCACCTGGCCTCGGCCACCTACAATCCCGAACCGAACAGGATTTCGTCCAGATGCAAGCTGCCTTAAACAGGAAGACTAGCTTTCCTTGGAGGGCCAAAGGCCTCCTACAAACTGAAATCAGGCACCTGGGCAGCTGACTTTACTTACCCCTGGAAACAGGCCATCCTTTGTGCCCAACTCCCTCTGCCGGGCACCAGGCCTCAGCCACCTACAATCCCGAACGGAACAGGATTTCTTCCCGATGCAAGCTGCCACAAGCAAGAAACCTGGTTTCCCATGGAGGGCCAAAGGCCTCCTACAAACTGACATCAGGCATCTGGGCAGCTGACTTTACTTACCCCTGGAAACAGGCCATCATTTGTGCCCAACTCCCTCTGCCGGGCACCTGGCCTCGGCCTCGTACAATCCCAAACGGAACAGGAGTTCTTCCAGATGCAAGCTGCCACAAGCTGGAAACGTCGCTTCACTTGTAGGGACAAAGGCCTCCTACAAACTGACATCAGGCACCTGGGCAGCTGACTTTACTTACCCCTGGAAACAGGCCATCCTTTGTGCCCAACTCCCTCTGCCGGGCACCTCGCCTTGGCCACCAACAATCCTAAACGGAACAGGAGTTCTTCCAGATGCAAGCTGCCACAAGCTGGAAACGTCGCTTCACTTGGAGGGCCAAAGGCCTCCTACAAACTGACATCAGGCACCTGGGCAGCTGACTTTACTTACCCCTGGAAACAGGCCATCCTTTGTGCCCAACTCCCTCTGCCGAGCACCTGGCCGCGGCCACCTACAATCCCAAACGGAACAGGATTTCTTCCAGATGCAAACTGCCACGAACTGGTAGACTAGCTTCCCTAGGAGAGCCAAAGGCCTCCTACAAACTGACATCAGGCACCTGGTCAGCTGACTTTACTTCCCTCATGAAACAGGCCATCATTTGTGCCTAACTCCCTCGGCCGGGCACCAGGCTTCGGCCACCTACAATCTCGAACAGAACAGGATTTCTTCCAGATGCAAGCTGCCACAAGCAGGAAGCCTGGCTTCCCATGGAGGGCCAAAGGCCTCCTACAAACTGACATCAGGCACCTGGGCAGCTGACTTTACTTACTTCTGGAAACAGGCCATCCTTTGTGCCTAACTCCCTCAGGTGGGCACCCAGCTCCGGACACCAACAATCCCGAACGGAACAGGATTTCTTCAAGATGCAAGCTTCCGTAAACAGGAAGACTAGCTTCCCTTGGAGGGCCAAAGGCCTCCTACAAATTGACATGAGGCACCTGGGCAGCTGACTTTACTTACCCCTGGAAACAGGCCATCCTTTGTACCCAACTCCCTCAGCCGGGCACCAGGCCTCGCCCACCTACAATCTTGAACGGAACAGGATTTCTTCCAGATGCAAGCTTCCACAAGCAGGAAGCCTGGCTTCCCATGGAGGGCCAAAGGCCTCCTACAAACTGACATCAGCCACCTGGACAGCTGACTTTACTTACTTCTGGAAACAGGACATCCTTTGTGCCCAACTCTCTCATCCGGGCAACTGGGCTAGGCCACCTACAATCCCGAACGGAACAGCATTTCTTCCAGATGCAAGCTGCCTTGCACAGGAAGATTTGCTTTCCTTGAAGGGCCAAAGGCCTCCTACAAACTGATATCAGGCATCTGGGCAGCTGACTTTACTTACCCCTGGAAACAGGCCATCCTTTGTGCCCAACTCCCTCTGCCGGGCACCTGGCCTCGGCCACCTACAATCCCGAACCGAACAGGATTTCGTCCAGATGCAAGCTGCCTTAAACAGGAAGACTAGCTTTCCTTGGAGGGCCAAAGGCCTCCTACAAACTGAAATCAGGCACCTGGGCAGCTGACTTTACTTACCCCTGGAAACAGGCCATCCTTTGTGCCCAACTCCCTCTGCCGGGCACCAGGCCTCAGCCACCTACAATCCCGAACGGAACAGGATTTCTTCCCGATGCAAGCTGCCACAAGCAAGAAACCTGGTTTCCCATGGAGGTCCAAAGGCCTCCTACAAACTGACATCAGGCACCTGGGCAGCTGACTTTACTTACCCCTGGAAACAGGCCATCATTTGTGCCCAACTCCCTCTGCCGGGCACCTGGCCTCGGCCTCGTACAATCCCAAACGGAACAGGAGTTCTTCCAGATGCAAGCTGCCACAAGCTGGAAACGTCGCTTCACTTGTAGGGACAAAGGCCTCCTACAAACTGACATCAGGCACCTGGGCAGCTGACTTTACTTACCCCTGGAAACAGGCCATCCTTTGTGCCCAACTCCCTCTGCCGGGCACCTCGCCTCGGCCACCTACAATCCTAAACGGAACAGGATTTCTTCCAGATGCAAACTGCCACGAACTGGTAGACTAGCTTCCCTAGGAGAGCCAAAGGCCTCCTACAAACTGACATCAGGCACCTGGTCAGCTGACTTTACTTCCCTCATGAAACAGGCCATCATTTGTGCCCAACTCCCTCTGCCGGGCACCAGGCTTCGGCCACCTACAATCTCGAACAGAACAGGATTTCTTCCAGATGCAAGCTGCCACAAGCAGGAAGCCTGGCTTCCCATGGAGGGCCAAAGGCCTCCTACAAACTGACATCAGGCACCTGGGCAGCTGACTTTACTTACTTCTGGAAACAGGCCATCCTTTGTGCCTAACTCCCTCAGGTGGGCACCCAGCTCCGGACACCAACAATCCCGAACGGAACAGGATTTCTTCAAGATGCAAGCTGCCGTAAATAGGAAGACTAGCTTCCCTTGGAGGGCCAAAGGCCTCCTACAAATTGACATGAGGCACCTGGGCAGCTGACTTTACTTACCCCTGGAAACAGGCCATCCTTTGTACCCAACTCCCTCAAACCGGGCACCAGGCCTCGCCCACCTACAATCTTGAACGGAACAGGATTTCTTCCAGATGCAAGCTGCCACAAGCAGGAAGCCTGGCTTCCCATGGAGGGCCAAAGGCCTCCTACAAACTGACATCAGGCACCTGGACAGCTGACTTTACTTACTTCTGGAAACAGGACATCCTTTGTGCCCAACTCTCTCATCCGGGCAACTGGGCTAGGCCACCTACAATCCCAAACGGAACAGGATTTCTTCCAGATGCAAGCTGCCACAAACTGGAGGACTTGCTTCCTTTGGAGGGCCAAGGGTCACCTACAAACTGACATCAGGCACCTGGGCAGCTGCCTTTACTTACCCCTGGAAACAGGCCATCCTTTGTGCCCAACTCCCTCGGCCGGGCACCTGGCCTCAGCCACCTACAATCCAAAACGGAACAGGAGTTCTTCCAGATGCAAGCTGCCACAAGCTGGAAACGTCGCTTCACTTGGAGGGCCAAAGGCCTCCTACAAACTGACATCAGGCACCTGGGCAGCTGACTTTACTTTCCTCATGAAACAGGCCATCATTTGTGCCCAACTCCCTCTGCCGGGCACCTGGCCTCGGCCACCTACATTCCCGAACGGAACAGGATTTCTTCCAGATGCAAGCTGCCACAAACTGGAAGACTAGCTTCCCTTGGAGGGCCAAAGGCCTCCTACAATCTGACATCAGGCACCTGGGCAGCTGAGTTTACTTTCCTCTGGAAAAAGGCCATCCTTTGTGCCCAACTCCCTCTGCCGGGCCCACAGTTTCGGCCACCTACAATCCCGAACCGAACAGGATTTATTCCAGATGCAAGCTGCCACAAGCAGGAAGCCTGGCTTCCCATGGAGGGCCAAATGCCTCCTACAAACTGACATCAGGCACCTGGGCAGCTGACTTTACTTACCCCTGGAAACAGGCCATCCTTTGTGCCCAACTCCGTCTGCCGGGCACCTCGCCTCGGCCACCTACAATCCCAAACGGAACAGAATTTCTTCCAGATGCAAGCTGCCACAAGCAGGAAACCTGGCTTCCCATGGAGGGCCAAATGCCTCCTACAAACTGACATCAGGCACCTGGGCAGCTGACTTTATTTACCCCTGGAAACAGGCCATCCTTTGTGCCCAACTCCCTCGGCCGGGCACCTGGCCTCGACCACCTACAATCCTAAACGGAACAGGAGTTCTTCCAGAAGAAGCTGCCACAAGCTGGAAACGTCACTTCACTTGGAGGGCCAAAGGCCTCCTACAAACTGACATCAGGCACCTGGGCAGCTGACTTTACTTTCCTCATGAAACAGGCCATCATTTGTGCCCAACTCCCTCTGCCGGGCACCTGGCCTCGGCCACCTACAATTCCGAACGGAATAGCATTTCTTCCAGATGCAAGCTGCCACAAACTGGAAGACTAGCTTCCCTTGGAGGGCCAAAGGCCTCCTACAAACTGACATCAGGGCACCTGGGCAGCTGACTTTACTTACCCCTGGAAACAGGCCATCATTTGTGCCCAACTCCCTCAGCCGGGCCCACAGTTTCGGCCACCTACAATCCCGAACCGAACAGGATTTCGTCCAGATGCAAGCTGCCACAAGCAGGAAGCCTGGCTTCCCATGGAGGGCCAAAGGCCTCCTAAAAACTGACATCAGGCACCTGGGCAGCTGATTTACTTACTTCTGGAAACAGGCCATCCTTTGTGCCCAACTCCCTCAGCTGGGCACCCAGCTCCGGCCACCTACAATCCCGAACGGAACAGCATTTCATCCAGATGCAAGCTGCCAAAAACTGGAAGACTAGCTTCCCTTGGAGGGACAAAGGCCTCCTACAAACTGACATCAGGCACCTGGGCAGCTGACTTTACTTACCTTTGGAAACAGGCCATCTTTTGTGCCCAACCCCCTCTGCCGGGCACTTGGCCTCGGCCACCTACAATCCCGAACGGAACAGGATTTCTTCCAGATGCAAGCTGCCACAAGCTGGAAGCGTGGCTTCCCATGGAGGGCCAAAGGCCTCCTACAAACTGACATCAGGCACCTGGGCAGCTGACTTTACTTCCCCATAAAACAGGCCATCATTTGTGCCCAACTCCCTCTGCCGGGCACCTGGCCTCGGCCACCTATAATCCCGAACGGAACAGGATTTGTTCCAGATGCAAGCTGCCACAAACAGGAAGCCTGGCTTCCCTTGCAGGGCCAAAGGCCTCCTACAAACTGACATCAGGCACCTGGGCAGCTGACTTTACTTACCCCTGGAAACAGGCCATCCTTTGTGCCCAACTCCCTCTGCCGGGCACCTGGCCTCGGCCACGAACAATCCCAAACAGAACAGGATTTCTTCCAGATGCAAGCTGCCACAAACTGGAAGACGTGCTTCGTTTGGAGGGCCAAAGGTCACCTACAAACTGACATCAGGCACCTGGGCAGCTGACTTTACTTACCCCTGGAAACAGGCCATCCTTTGTGCCCAACTCCCTCTGCCAAGCACCTGGCCTCGACCACCTACAATCCTAAACGGAACAGGAGTTCTTCCAGATGCAAGCTGCCACAAGCTGGAAACGTCGCTTCACGTGGAAGGCCAAAGGCCTCCTACAAACTGACATCAGGCACCTGGGCAGCTGATTTTACTTTCCTCATGGAACAGGCCATCCTTTGTGCCCAACTCCCCTCTGCCGGGCACCTGGCCTCGGCCACCTACAATTCTGAACGGAACAGCATTTCTTCCAGATGCAAGCTGCCACAAACTGGAAGACTAGCTTCCCTTGGAGGGCCAAAGGCCTCTTACAAACTGACATCAGGCACCTGGGCAGCTGACTTTACTTACCTTTGGAAACAGGCCATCCTTTGTGCCCAACCCCCTCTGCCGGGCACCTGGCCTCGGCCACCTACAATCCCGAACGGAACAGGATTTCTTCCAGATGCAAGCTGCCACAAGCTGAAAGCGTGGCTTCCCATGGAAGGCCAAAGGCCTCCTACAAACTGACATCAGGCACCTGGGCAGCTGACTTTACTTTCCCCATAAAACAGGCCATCATTTGTGCCCAACTCCCTCTGCCGGCACCTGACCACGGCCACCTACAATCCCGAACGGAACTGGATTTGTTCCAGATGCAAGCTGCCACAAACAGGAAGCCTGGCTTCCCTTGCAGGGCCAAAGGCCTCCTACAAACTGACATCAGGCACCTGGGCAGCTGACTTTACTTACCCCTGGAAACAGGCCATCCTTTGTTCCCAACTCCCTCTACCGGGCACCAGGCCTCGGCCACCTACAATCCCGAACGGAACAGCATTTCTTCCAGATGCAAGCTGCCACAAGCAGGAAACCTGGCTTCCCATTGAGGACCAATAGACACCTGAAAACTGACATCAGGCACCTGGGCAGCTGACTTTACTTACCCCTGGAAACAGGCCATCCTTTGTGCCAACTCCCTCTGCCGGGCACCTGGCTTCGGCCACCTACAATCCCGAACCGAACAGGATTTCGTCCAGATGCAAGCTGCCTTGAACAGGAAGACTAGCTTTCCTTGGAGGGCCAAAGGCCTCCTACAAACTGAAATCAGGCACCTGGGCAGCTGACTTTACTTACCCCTGGAAACAGGCCATCCTTTGTGCCCAACCCCCTCTGTCGGGCACCAGGCCTCAGCCACCTACAATCCCGAACGGAACAGGATTTCTTCCCGATGCAAGCTGCCACAAGCAATAAACCTGGTTTCCCATGGAGGGCCAAAGGCCTCCTACAAACTGACATCAGGCACCTGGGCAGCTGACTTTACTTACCCCTGGAAACAGGCCATCATTTGTGCCCAACTCCCTCTGCCGGGCACCTGGCCTCGGCCTCGTACAATCCCAAACGGAACAGGAGTTCTTCCAGATGCAAGCTGCCACAAGCGGGAAACGTCGCTTCACTTGTAGGGACAAAGGCCTCCTACAAACTGACATCAGGCACCTGGGCAGCTGACTTTACTTACCCCTGGAAACAGGCCATCCTTTGTGCCCAACTCCCTCTGCCGGGCACCTCGCCTTGGCCACCAACAATCCTAAACGGAACAGGATTTCTTCCAGATGCAAGCTGCCACAAACTGGAAGACTAGCTTCCCTTGGAGGGCCAAAGGCCTCCTACAATCTGACATCAGGCACCTGGGCAGCTGAGTTTACTTTCCTCTGGAAAAAGGCCATCCTTTGTGCCCAACTCCCTCTGCCGGGCCCACAGTTTCGGCCACCTACAATCCCGAACCGAACAGGATTTATTCCAGATGCAAGCTGCCACAAGCAGGAAGCCTGGCTTCCCATGGAGGGCCAAATGCCTCCTACAAACTGACATCA
>NW_027094625.1:0-69308 GCF_029207755.1 Chamaea fasciata
GGGGACACAGAGAGGGGGGGCGGGGTCAGGGCCCGGCCTCGGACACGCCCCCTCCCCCACAAACCCCGCCCACCTCGGGGCTGGGGGGACTCGGGGGGAGGGTCTCAAAAAACCCGATTTTGGGGCTTTTTGGGGGATTTTTGGATTTTTTCGGACCCCTCCCTCCCAATTTTGGGTTTTTTTTGGGGTTTTTTTGGGGTTTTTTTTGGGACTTTTTGAGACCCTCCCTCCCAAATTTGGGGTTTTTTTGGAGTTTTTTGAGGATTTTTTGAGCCCTTTCCTCCCAATTTTGGGGGTATTTTGATTTTTTTTTTATTTTTTGAGACCCTCCCTCCCAATTTTTGGATTTTTTTGGAGTTTTTCAGACCCTCCCTCCCAAATTTGGGTTTTTTTGGGGGTTTTTTTCGGACCCTCCGTCCCAATTTTGGGGATTTTTGGGAGATTTTTTGAGAACCTCCCTTCTCAATTTTGGTTTTATTTGAGTTTTTTTGGGATTTTTTCAGACCCTCCCTCCCAATTTTGGGGTTTTTTTTTGGGTTTTTTTTTGATTTTTTTGAGACCCTCCCTCCCAAATTTTTTTTTTTTTAATTTTTTTTTTAATTTTTTGAGACCCTCAATCCCCATTTGGGGTTTTTTTCGGGTTTTTTTGTGACCTTCCCTCCCAATTTTGGGATTTTCGGAGTTTTTATTTTGGTTTTTGGGGTTTTTTTGAGACCTTTCCTCCCAAATTTTGGTGTTTTTTGGGTTTTTTTCAGGTTTTTTTGAGACCCTCCCTCCCAATTTTGGGTTTTTTTTTGGATTTTTGGGGGGTTTTTTTAGACCTTTCCTCCCAAATTTTGGGTTTTTTGGGTTTTTTGAGACCCCCCCCGGGTATTCCTGCCCCCCCCAATCATTTCCCCATCCCCCCCTCCCCCAACAGCCCCTCAATTTTTTGGGTTATTTTGGGTTTTTTGGGATATTTTGGGGGATATTTTGGGGCATTTTGGATTTTTTTGGGGGATTTCAGGCATTTTTGGGTTATTTTGGGTTTTTTTGGGATATTTTGAGGGATATTTTGGGGCATTTTGGGTTTTTTTGGGGGATTTCAGGCATTTTTTGGGTTATTTTGGGTTATTTGAGATGGTTTTGGGGATATTTTGGGGTATTTTGGGGGGATTTCAGGCATTTTTGGGTTATTTTGGGTTTTTTGGGATATTTTGAGGGATATTTTGGGGCATTTTGGATTTTTTGGGGGATTTCAGGCATTTTTTGGGTTATTTTGGGGTTTTTTGGGATATTTTGGGGCATTTTTGGGGTGGTTTTTTGGGGGATTTCAGGCATTTTTGGGTTATTTTGGGTTATTTGAGATGGTTTTGGGGATATTTTGGGGCATTTTGGGTTTTTTGGGGGATTTCAGGCATTTTTGGGTTATTTTGGGTTATTTGAGATGGTTTTGGGGATATTTTGGGGCATTTTGGGTTTTTTGGGGAATTTCAGGCATTTTTGGGTTATTTTGGGTTATTTGAGATGGTTTTGGGGATATTTTGGGGTATTTTGGGGGGATTTCAGGCATTTTTGGGTTATTTTGGGTTTTTTTGGGATATTTTGAGAGATATTTTGGGGCATTTTGGATTTTTTGGGGGATTTCAGGCATTTTTGGGTTATTTTGGGTTTTTTGAGATGGTTTTGGGGATATTTTGGGGCATTTTGGGTTTTTTGGGGGGGATTTCAGGCATTTTTGGGTTATTTTGGGTTATTTGAGGGGGTTTTGGGGGGATTTTTTTGGCTTATCTTATTATTTTTATTATTTCAGATATTTTGGGGGATATTTTTGGGGTTTGGGGATTTTTTGAGCTTATTTTGGGGGGATTTCAGGTATTTTTGGGGTTATTTTCGGGATGTTCGTGGGTATTTGAGGCATTTGGGGGGATTTTTTTTGGCTTATTTTGGGTTGAGAGATTTTTTGGGGCTATTTTAGGGTTTTGGGGGCATTTGAGGATTTTTTTGGGGTGATTTTGGGGTATTTAGGGGTTTTTTGTTACTTTGGGGCTATTTTGAGGCATTTTGAGGGATTTTTTTCGTTATTTAAAATGTTTTTGGCGACACTTTTGGGCTATTTTAGGGTTTTGGGGATATTTGAGGAGATTTTTTTGGTGATTTTGGGGTATTTGGGGTTTTTTTGTTACTTTGGGGCTATTTTGAGGCATTTTGGGGGATTTTTTTCGTTATTTGAAACGTTTTTGGCGACACTTTTGGGCTATTTTAGGGTTTTGGGGATATTTGAGGAGTTTTTTTGGGTGATTTTGGGGTATTTAGGGGTTTTTTTGTTACTTTGGGGTATTTGAGAGTATTTTGGGGGACGTTTTGGAGTATTTTGGGGTGGCTGAGGGTATCTGGGGGTTGATTTGAGGCTCTTTGAGGTTTCCGGTGACTATTTCAGGGTATTTCGGGGGCTGATTTTGGTGATTTTGGGGGTTTTTAGAGATTTTGGGGCTATCTGAACTATTCCTGGAGGAGTTTTTTTTGTACTTTAGGGCATTTTGGGGATATTCGAGGATTCTGGGGAGGATTTTGGGGGCGTTTCGGGCGGTTTTGGATGTTTCAGGGGGGGTTTGGGGCAGTTTTGCGCCGCTTTTGGCACTTCAGGGGCGTTTTGGGGCGTGGTTGGGTGTTGCAGGTGTATTTTGGGGTGTTCCAGGGGTTGTTGCAGGGGCTTTGGGGCGGGTTTGTGGCTTTTGGGGTGGCTCAGGGCTCTTTTGGGGGGATTTTTTTGCCATTCCGGGGTTTGTTTGGGGTGTTTTTTCATGTTCCAGAGGGATTTTTTTAATGTTTTACGGGTGTTTCGGGGCAGCTTTGGGTGTTTTGGGGATGTTTCAGGGGCATTTTGGGACGTTTCAGGGGCATTTTGGGGTGTTTTCTGATGCTCCAGGGGTATTTTGGGATGTTTCAGGGGTATTTTTGGCTGTTTCTGGGTGTTTTTGGCTGTTTCAGGGTGTTTTTGGCTGCTTTGGGGTGTTTTTGGGCTGTTTTTGGCTGTTTCAGGGTGGTTTTGGGGTGGTTTTGGCCATTTCAGGGTATTTTTGGCTGTTTCAGGTTATTTTGGGCTGTTTTGGGCTGTTTCAGGGTGTTTTTGGGCTGTTTTTGGGGTGGTTTTGGGCCATTTCAGGGTGGTTTTGGCTGTTTCAGGGTGTTTTGGGGACGTTTCTGGCCGTTTCAGGGTGTTTTTGGGCTGTTTCAGGGTGTTTTTGGGGTGTTTTTGGGCTGTTTCAGGGTGTTTTTGGCTGTTTCAGTGTGTTTTGGGCTGTTTCAGGGTGTTTTGGGGGGGTTTTGGGCTGTTTCAGGGTGTTTTTGGGGTGTTTTGGGCTGTTTCAGGGTGTTTTGGGCTGTTTCAGGGTGTTTTTGTCCGTTTCAGGGTATTTTTGGGCCATTTCAGGGTATTTTTGGGCTGTTTCAGGGTGTTTTTGGCCGTTTAAGGGTGTTTTTGGGCTGTTTTTGGCTGTTTCGGGGTGTTTTTGGCTGTTTCGGGGTGTTTTTGGCTGTTTCAGAGTGTTTTTGGGCTGGTTTTGGGGTGGTTTTGGCCATTTCAGGGTGTTTTTGGGCTTTTTCAGGGTATTTTTGGGCCGTTTCAGGGTGTTTTTGGCCGTTTCAGGGTGTTTTGGGCTGTTTCAGGGTGTTTTTGTCCGTTTCAGGGTATTTTTGGGCCGTTTCAGGGTATTTTTGGGCTGTTTCAGGGTGTTTTGGGCTGTTTCAGGGTGTTTTTGGCCGTTTCAGGGTATTTTTGGGCTGTTTCAGGGTGTTTTTGGCCGTTTCAGGGTGTTTTTGGCTGTTTCAGGGTATTTTTGGGCCGTTTCAGGGTGTTTTGGGCTGTTTCAGGGTGGTTTATGCTGTTTCAGGGTGTTTTTGGGGTGTTTTGGGCTGTTTCAGGGTGTTTTTGGGCTGTTTTTGGGGTGTTTTTGGGCTGTTTCAGGGTGTTTTTGGGGTGGTTTTGGCCGTTTCAGGGTGTTTTTGGCCGTTTCAGGGTGTTTTTGGCTGTTTCAGGTTATTTTGGGCTGTTTCAGGGTATTTTTGGGGTGGTTTTGGCCGTTTCAGGGTGTTTTTGGCCGTTTCAGGGTGGTTTATGCTGTTTCAGGGTGTTTTTGGGCTGTTTTTGGGGTGTTTTGGGCCGTTTCAGGGTGGTTTTGGGCTGTTTCAGGGTGTTTTGGGCTGTTTCAGGGTGTTTTTGGCCGTTTCAGGGTGTTTTTGGGCTGGTTTTGGGCCGTTTTTGGCCGTTTCAAGGTGTTTCGGGGCGTTTTTGGTACCTCGGGGTAGACGCCGATCAGGCTCTGGGCCTTGGTGTAAAACTCCTCCTTGAGGGAGATGACGATGGCCTGGAAGTTGGCGGCCGACTGCTCCTTGATGTAGTTGGCCACCTGGGGACCCCAAAAAACGGGATTGGCACCCCAAAAAATGGGGGTGGGCATCCCAAAAATGGGTCTGGCACCCCAAAAAATGGGGTGGGCATCCCAAAAATGGGTCTGGCACCCCAAAAAATGGGGTGGGCATCCCAAAAATGGGTCTGGCACCCCAAAAAATGGGGTGAGGAGCCCCAAAAATGGACTTGGCACCCCCAAAAAAACTGACCTGGCGCCCCAAAAAATGGACTTGGTGCCCCAAAAACCGGCTGGGCACCCCAAAAATGGACCGGGCACCCCAAAAATGGACCTGGCACCCCAAAAATGGACTTGGCACCCCCAAAAACCGGCTGGGCACCCCAAAAATGGACTTGGCATCCCGAAAAATGGTTTTGGCACCCCAAAAACGGGTTTGGCACCCCAGAAATGGGGTGGAGAACCCCAAAATCGGGGTGTTGGGGGGTGAAATGGGGCTGGGGGAGGTTGGGGTGACACCCCCAGACCCCCAAACCATCCAAGGGTCACCCCAAACTTGGGAGGAGCCCCCCAAAAAGGGGAGGGTGCCCCAAAAATGCATATGGGACCCCAAAATTTGGTGTGGGACCCCCAAAATTGGGGCGAGAAACCCCAAAATTGGGGTGGAGAACCCCAAAATTCGGGGCTGGGGGAGGTTGGGGTGACACCCCCAGACCCCCAAACCATCCCGGGGTCCCCCAAAACCGGGAGGAGCCCCAAAAATGGGTTTGGGACCCCAAAAATGCATATGGGACCCCAAAAACTGGATGTGGGACCCCCAAAATGGGGCGAGAAATCCCAAAATTGGGGCGAGAAACCCCCAAAACTGGGGTGAGAAACCCCAAAATTTGGGGTGTTGGGGGTGAAATGGGGCTGGGGGAGGTTGGGGTGACACCCCCAGACCCCCAAATCACACAGGGGTCCCCCCAAAGCGGGAGGAGCCCCCCGAAATGGGTTTGGGACCCCAAAAACTGGATGTGGGACCCCCAAAATGGGGTGGGAAACCCCAAAAATTGGGGTGAGAAACCCCAAAATTTGGGGTGTTGGGGGTGAAATGGGGCTGGGGGAGGTTGGGGTGACACCCCCAGACCCCCCAAACCGTCCCGGGGTCCCCCCAAAGCGGGAGGAGCCCCCCGAGGTCTCACCTTGCCGATGTTGGTGTTGTCCAGGGCGGCGTCGATCTCGTCCAGCACGAAGAACGGCGCCGGTTTGTAACTGGGGGGGCGAACTGGGCTGAGACCCCCGAACTGGGGCGGCCCCGCCCCCACCCGGGGGGGTTTTTGGGGGGGTTTGGGGGGATTTGGGGATTTTTTGGGATTTCCCATGGGGGGGTATTGGATTTTGGGGGATTTTCTGAGGGTTTTTGGGGGGTTTTTTGGGGGGATTTGGGGGTTTTGGGGGAATTTGGGGGTTTTTTGGGGGTTTTTTGGGGGATTTGGGGGTTTTTTTGGGATTTTTGGGATTTCCCATGGGGGATTTTAGGATTTGGGGGGATTTTTTGAGGGTTTTTGGGGGTTTTTTTTGAGGTTTTTGGGTTTTTTGGGGGGGAATTTTGGGGTTTTTTGAGGATTTTGGGGTTTTTTGGGATTTTTGGGATTTCCCATGGGGGGTTTCAGGATTTTGGGGGATTTTTTGGGGGGGATTTGGGGAGTTTTATTGGGGATTTTTGGGGGTTTTCTGGGGATTTGGGGATTTTTTGGGGGTTTTTTGGGGGATTTGGGGGGTTTTTTTGGGGATTTTTGGGATTTCCCATGGGGGGTTTTAGGATTTGGGGGGATTTTTTGAGGGTTTTTGGGGGTTTTTTTTGAGGTTTTTGGGTTTTTTGGGGGGAATTTTTGGGGTTTTTTGGGGGATTTTGGGGTTTTTCTGGGGATTTTGGGATTTTTTGGGGATTTTTGGGATTTCCCATGGGGGGTTTTGGATTTTGGGGGATTTTCTGAGGGTTTTTGGGGGGTTTTTTGGGGGGATTTGGGGAGTTTTATTGGGGATTTTGGGGGTTTTTCTGGGGATTTGGGGATTTTTTGGGGGTTTTTTGGGGGATTTGGGGGGTTTTTTTGGGGATTTTTGGGATTTCCCATGGGGGGTTTTAGGATTTTGGGGGATTTTTTGGGGGGGATTTGGGGAGTTTTATTGGGGATTTTTGGAGTTTTTCTGGGGATTTGGGGATTTTTTGGGGGTTTTTTGGGGGATTTGGGGGGTTTTTTTAGGATTTTAGGGATTTCCCATGGGGGGTTTTAGGATTTTGGGGGATTTTTTTGAGGTTTTTGGGGTTTTTTGGGGGGGATTTTGGGGGTTTTTTGGGGGATTTTGGGATTTTTTTGGGATTTTGGGGATTTCCCATGGGAGGGTTTAGGATTTTGGGGTTTTTTTGAGGTTTTTAGAGTTTTTTGGGGGATTTTTGGGGGCTTTTATTGGGAATTCTGGGATTTTTTTGGGATTTTTGGGATTTCCCATGGGGGGTTTTAGGATTTGGGGGGATTTTTTGAGGTTTTTTGGGGGGGATTTTTGGGGTTTTTTGGGGTTTTTTTGGGGATTTTTGGGATTTCCCATGGGGGGTTTTGAGATTTTGGGGGATGTTTTGAAGGTTTTTGGGGGGTTTTTTTTGAGGTTTTTGGGTTTTTTGGGGGGAATTTTGGGGGTTTTTTGGGGGATTTTGGGTTTTTTGGGGGGTTTTTTGGGATTTCCCATGGGGGTGTTGGATTTTGGGGGATTTTTTAGAGGTTTTTAGAGTTTTTTGGGGGGATTTTTTGGGTTTTATTGGGGATTTTGGGATTTTTTTGGGGATTTTTGGGATTTCCCATGGGGGGGGGTTTTGGATTTTGGGGATTTTTTGAGGTTTTTAGAGTTTTTTGGGGGGATTTTGGGGGTTTTTTTTGGGATTTGGGAATTTTGGGGTTTTTTGGGGGTTTTTTGGGATTTCCCATGGGGGGTTTTAGGATTTTGGGGGATTTTTTGAGGTTTTTAGAGGTTTTGGGGGGATTTGGGGGTTTTTTGGGGGATTTTGGGATTTTTTGGGGGTTTTTTGGGGGATTTGGGGGGTTTTTTTTGGGGTTTTTTGGGATTTCCCATGGGGGGTTTTGGATTTTGGGGATTTTTTGAGGTTTTTAGAGTTTTTTGGGGGAATTTTGGGGGGTTTTTTTGGGATTTGGTTATTTTGGGAATTTTTGGGGGGATTTTTGGGATTTCCCATGGGGGGGTTTTAGGATTTTGGGGGATTTTTTGAGGTTTTTTGGGGGATTTTTGAGGGTTTTTAGGGGGGTTTTGGGGGTTTTTCTAGGGATTTTGGGATTTTTTTGGGATTTCCCATGGGGGGGTTTTAGGATTTGGGGGGATTTTTTGAGGTTTTTTGGGGGGGATTTTTGGGGTTTTTTGGGGTTTTTTTTGGGGATTTTTGGGATTTCCCATGGGGGGTTTTGAGATTTTGGGGGATGTTTTGAAGGTTTTTGGGGGGTTTTTTTGAGGTTTTTGGGCTTTTTGGGGGGAATTTTGGGGGTTTTTTGGGGGATTTTGGGATTTTTTGGGGGTTTTTTTGGGATTTCCCATGGGGGGTTTTAGGATTTGGGGGGATTTTTTGAGGTTTCTGGGGTTTTTTGGGGGGGATTTCGGGGGTTTTTTGGGGGATCTTGGGATTTTTTGGGATTTTTGGGATTTCCCATGGGGGGTTTTAGGATTTTGGGGGATTTTTGGGGGGGGATTTGGGGAGTTTTATTGGGGATTTTTGGGGTTTTTCTGGGGATTTGGGGATTTTTTGGGGGTTTTTTGGGGGATTTTGGGTTTTTTGGGGGGTTTTTTGGGATTTCCCATGGGGGTTTTGGATTTTGGGGGTTTTTTTGAGGTTTTTAGAGTTTTTTGGGGGATTTTTGGGGGCTTTTATTGGGAATTCTGGGATTTTTTTGGGATTTTTGGGATTTCCCATGGGGGGTTTTAGGATTTGGGGGGATTTTTTGAGGGTTTTTGGGGGTTTTTTTTGAGGTTTTTGGGTTTTTTGGGGGGAATTTTGGGGGTTTTTTGGGGGATTTTGGGTTTTTTGGGGGGTTTTTTGGGGATTTCCCATGGGGGGTTTTGGATTTTGGGGGATTTTTTGAAGGTTTTTGGGGGGATTTTTGAGGGTTTTGGGTTTTTAGGGGGGTTTTGGGGGTTTTTCTAGGGATTTTGGGATTTTTTGGGATTCCCCATGGGGGGTTTTAGGATTTGGGGGGATTTTTTGAGGTTTTTTGGGGGGGATTTTTGGGGTTTTTGGGGGTTTTTTTGGGGATTTTTGGGATTTCCCATGGGGGGTTTTGAGATTTTGGGGGATGTTTTGAAGGTTTTGGGGGGGTTTTTTTGAGGTTTTTGGGCTTTTTTGGGGGGATTTTTTAGGTTTTTTTGGGATTTTTTGGGATTTCCCATGGGGGGTTTTGGATTTTGGGGTTTTTTTGAGGGTTTTTGGGGGGATTTTTGGGGGGATTTGGGGAGTTTTATTGGGGATTTTTGGGGTTTTTCTGGGGATTTTGGGATTTTTTGGGGGTTTTTTGGGGGATTTTGGGATTTTTTTGGAATTTTGGGGATTTCCCATGGGAGGGTTTAGGATTTTGGGGGGTTTTTTGAGATTTTGAGGGGTTTTTGGGGTTTTTGGGGGTTTTTTTTCTGATTTCCCATGGGGGGTTTTGGATTTTGGGGGTTTTTTGAGGTTTTTAGAGTTTTTGGGGGGACTTGGGGAGTTTTATTGGGGATTCTTGGGGGTTTTTTTTGGGATTTTGGGATTTTTTGGGGTTTTTTTTGGGATTTCCCATGGGGGGTTTTAGGATTTGGGGTTTTTTTTTAGGTTTTTAGAGTTTTGGGGGGGATTTTGAGTTTTTTGGGGATTTCCCCTGGGGATTTTGGGGTTTTCTTGGGGTCCCTGTGGGGTTTTAGGGTCCCTTAGGGGATTTTGGGGTCCCTGTTGTGTTTTTTGGGTCCCCCCAGGTGTTTTTTGGGGTCCCCCAGGTATTTTTGGGTCCCCCCAGGTGTTTTTTGGGGTCCCCCAGGTGTTTTTGGGTCCCCCAGGTGTTTTTTTGGGTCCCCCAGGTGTTTTTGGGTCCCCCAGGTGTTTTTGGGTCCCCCAGGTGTTTTTGGGGTCCCCCCAGGTGTTTTTTGGGTCCCTGTGATGTTTTTTGTTTCCCCCCAGGTGTTTTTGGGGTCCCCCCAGGTGTTTTTGGGTCCCCCCAGGTGATTTTTGGTCCCCCAGGTGTTTTTTGGGTCCCTGTGATATTTTTTGTTTCCCCCAGGTGATTTTTGGGTCCCCCAGGTGTTTTTGGGTCCCCCAGGTGTTTTTTTGGGTCCCCCAGGTGTTTTAGGGTCCCCCAGGTGTTCTGGGTCCCCCCAGGTGTTTTTTGGGTCCCCCCAGTTGTTTTTTGTTTCCCCCAGATGTTTTTGGTCCCCCCAGGTATTTTTGGGTCCCCCCAGGTGTTTTTGGGTCCCCCAGGTGTTTCTGGGTCCCCTCAGGTGTTTTCTGGGTCCCACCTGTGGATGGCGAAGAGCAGGGCGAGCGCGGCCACGGTTTTCTCGCCGCCGGACAGGTTGTCCATGGGGCGGAAACGTTTCCCGGGGGCGACGCAATTGTAATTGATCCCGTCCAGGTACGGCTCCTCGGGGTTCTCGGGGCCCAGGAACGCCTGCGGGGACATGGGGGACACAGGTGACACACGGGTGACACACAGGTGACACACAGGTGACACACAGGGGACACACAGGTGACACAGGTGACACACGGGTGACACACAGGTGACACACAGGTGACACACAGGTGACACACAGGGGACACACAGGTGACACACAGGGGACACACAGGTGACATTGGGGACACACAGGGGACACAGGGGACACACGGGTGACACACAGGTGACACACAGGGGACACACAGGTGACATTGGGGACACACAGGTGACACTGGGGACACAAGGGGGGCTCCTCAGGGTTCTCGGAGCTCAGGAATGCCAGCCCCACACAGGTGTGTGACCCCACACAGGTGTGTGACCCTACACAGGTGTGTGACCCCATACAGGTGTGTGTGACCCTGCACAGGTGTGTGACCCCACACAGGTGTGTGTGACCCTGCACAGGTGTGTGACCCCGCACAGGTGTGTGACCCCGCACAGGTGTGTGACCCCACACAGGTGTGTGACCCCACACAGGTGTGTGTGACCCCGCACAGGTGTGTGACCCCGCACAGGTGTGTGACCCCACACAGGTGTGTGTGACCCTACACAGGTGTGTGTGACCCTACACAGGTGTGTGACCCCATACAGGTGTGTGACCCCGCACAGGTGTGTGACCCTACACAGGTGTGTGTGACCCCCATACAGGTGTGTGTGACCCCGCACAGGTGTGTGTGACCCCGCACAGGTGTGTGTGACCCTATACAGGTGTGTCACTCACCCAGGTGTGCCGTACCTGCCCAGGTGTGCCGTACGTGCCCAGGTGTGTGCCGTACGTGCCCAGGTGTGCCGTACGTGCCCAGGTGTGCCGTACGTGCCCAGGTGTGCCGTACGTGCCCAGGTGTGTGCCATACCTATCTAGGTGTGTCATTACCTGCCCAGGTGTGCCGTACGTGCCCAGGTGTGCCGTACCTGCCCAGGTGTGCCGTACGTGCCCAGGTGTGTGCCATACCTATCTAGGTGTGTCATTACCTGCCCAGGTGTGCCGTACGTGCCCAGGTGTGCCGTACGTGCCCAGGTGTGCCGTACCTGCCCAGGTGTGCCGTACCTGCCCAGGTGTGTGCCATACCTATCTAGGTGTGCCGTACCTGCCCAGGTGTGTGCCATACCTATCTAGGTGTGCCGTACCTGCCCAGGTGTGCCGTACCTGCCCAGGTGTGTGCCATACCTATCTAGGTGTGTCATTACCTGCCCAGGTGTGCCGTACCTGCCCAGGTGTGTGCCATACCTATCTAGGTGTGCCGTACCTGCCCAGGTGTGTGCCATACCTATCTAGGTGTGCCGTACCTGCCCAGGTGTGCCGTACCTGCCCAGGTGTGTGCCATACCTATCTAGGTGTGTCATTACCTGCCCAGGTGTGCCGTACCTGCGCGCTGCTGTTGCGGCTGAGCGCTTTGTAGATCTCGTCGATGTTGGTGGCCACGGCCTCGAAGCAGGAGTTGAAGCGGTCGAAGCGTTCCTTCTTCATCTGCTCAAACGCCTGCTTGGCCTTCTTGGCGCGCTTGCGCGCCGCCTCGAACTCTGGGGACACCAGCGGGGACGTCGGGGACGCGGCAGACGCCCAGGGGACAGCAGGGGACAGCCACGGGGACATCGGGGACACCCAGGGGACAGCCACGGGACATCGGGGACACCCAGGGGACAGCAGGGGACATCGGGGACACCCAGGGGACAGCAGGGGACAGCCACGGGACATCGGGGACACCCAGGGGACAGCAGGGGACATCGGGGACACCCAGGGGACAGCAGGGGACAGCCACGGGACATCGGGGACACCCAGGGGACAGCAGGGGACAGCCATGGGGACATCGGGGACACCCAGGCGACAGCCATGGGGACATTGGGGACACCCAGGGGACAGGGGACAGCCATGGGGACATCGGGGACACCCAGGGGACAGCAGGGGACAGCCACGGGGACATCGGGGACACCCAGGGGACAGCAGGGGACATCGGGGACACCCAGGGGACAGCAGGGGACAGCCACGGGGACATCAGACAGCCAAGGGACATCGGGGACGTCAGGGGGACACCGGGGTCAGGGGTCAGGACACGCCGGCTCGGCCCTCTCGGCGCACTCGCAGGTGGCCTCGAACTCTGGGGACACATCCGGGGCCGTCGGGGACAGCCACGGGGACGTCACAGACACCCAGGGGACACCGGGGACATCAGGGCCGGCCGAGGGAACACCCGCCCGTCCCCCCCCGGGGTTTTTGGGGTCCCCACCGTGGGGGGGGCACAGGGAGGGGAGGGGTCCGGCCTGGACACCCGCGTGTCCCCAGGGTGTCCCCTCGTGTCCCCAGGGTGTCCCCCCACGTCCCCGCGGTGTCCCCGTGGTGTCCCACCGTCGGAGGTCTCCTGGAACTTGTCCCTGACGCTCTCCAGTTTCTCCATGGCCTTCATGTTGGGCGCGGCGATGCGCTGCAGGACGCTCTGCTGCTCCGTCAGCCGCTGCTGCAGCGCCGACATCTCCTGCCGGATCTCCTCCTCCGCCTGCGCGTCCTGGGGACACACGGGGACACGTGGGGACACGTGGGGACACACGGGGACATCAGGGGACACGTGGGGACACCATGGGGACACAGGACACGGAACACGGGGATATGAGGGGACATGGGGATGTGAGGGGACAGACACAGGACATGAGGGGACACGGGGACACGGAGGGGACACGGGATGTGGGATGTGAGGGGACACGGGGACATGGAGGGGACACGCCCACGGGTGGGGCCCCACAGGGACAGCCCAGGGACAGGGGACATGGGAGGGGCCGGCAGGAAATGGGGGACACGGGCAGTGGGAGGGGCCAGAACGTGGGAGGGGCAGAGTGGGCGGGGCCGATGGCAGGGCGTGGCCAGGGTGAGATGAGGGCGTGGCCAGGTGTGTCCGGGTGTCCAGGTGTGTGTCCAGGTGTGCTGAGGCGTGTCCAGGTGTGTCAGGGGCGTCCAGGTGTGTGTCTGGGTGTCCAGGTGTGTCAGGTGTGTCCAGGTGTGCCGGGTGTGTCCAGGTGTGCTGGGGGCGTGTCCAGGTGCGCTGGGGTGTGCCCAGGTGTGTTGGGGCATGTCCAGGTGTGTGTCCAGGTGCACAGGGCGTGTCCAGGTGTGTGCCCAGGTGCACAGGGTGTGCCCAGGTGAGTGCCCAGGCGTGTGCCCAGGCGAGTGCCCAGGCGTGTGCCCAGGTGTGTGCCCAGGTGTGTGCCCAGGCATGTGCCCAGGTGAGTGCCCAGGTGTGTGCCCAGGTGTGTGCCCAGGCGTGTGCCCAGGTGAGTGCCCAGGCGTGTGCCCAGGTGTGTGCCCAGGCGTGTGCCCAGGCATGTGCCCAGGTGAGTGCCCAGGTGTGTGCCCAGGCGTGTGCCCAGGTGTGTGCCCAGGTGTGTGCCCAGGCATGTGCCCAGGTGAGTGCCCAGGTGTGTGCCCAGGTGAGTGCCCAGGCGTGTGCCCAGGCGTGTGCCCAGGTGAGTGCCCAGGTGTGTGCCCAGGCATGTGCCCAGGTGTGTGCCCAGGTGTGTGCCCAGGCGTGTGCCCAGGTGTGTGCCCAGGTGTGTGCCCAGGCATGTGCCCAGGTGAGTGCCCAGGTGTGTGCCCAGGCGTGTGCCCAGGTGTGTGCCCAGGTGAGTGCCCAGGCGTGTGCCCAGGCGTGTGCCCAGGTGAGTGCCCAGGTGTGTGCCCAGGTGTGTGCCCAGGCATGTGCCCAGGTGTGTGCCCAGGTGTGTGCCCAGGTGAGTGCCCAGGTGTGTGCCCAGGTGTGGGCCCAGGTGTGTGCCCAGGTGAGTGCCCAGGTGTGTGCCCAGGTGTGGGCCCAGGTGAGTGCCCAGGTGTGTGCCCAGGTGTGTGCCCAGGTGAGTGCCCAGGTGAGTGCCCAGGTGTGTGCCCAGGTGTGGGCCCAGGTGTGTGCCCAGGTGAGTGCCCAGGTGTGTGCCCAGGTGTGGGCCCAGGTGAGTGCCCAGGTGAGTGCCCAGGTGTGTGCCCAGGTGTGGGCCCAGGTGAGTGCCCAGGTGTGTGCCCAGGTGTGTGCCCAGGTGAGTGCCCAGGCGTGTGCCCAGGCGTGTGCCCAGGCGTGTGCCCAGGTGTGTGCCCAGGTGTGTGCCCAGGTGAGTGCCCAGGTGTGTGCCCAGGTGTGTGCCCAGGCGCGTGCCCAGGCGTGTGCCCAGGCGAGTGCCCAGGTGTGTGCCCAGGCGAGTGCCCAGGTGTGTGCCCAGGTGTGTGCCCAGGTGTGTGCCCAGGTGTGTGCCCAGACGTGTGCCCAGGCGAGTGCCCAGGTGTGTGCCCAGGTGTGTGCCCAGGTGAGTGCCCAGGTGTGTGCCCAGGTGTGTGCCCAGGTGTGTGCCCAGGTGTGGGCCCAGGTGAGTGCCCAGGTGTGTGCCCAGGTGTGTGCCCAGGTGTGTGCCCAGGCGTGTGCCCAGGCGTGTGCCCAGGTGTGTGCCCAGGTGTGTGCCCAGGTGTGTGCCCAGGTGTGTGCCCAGGCGTGTGCCCAGGCGTGTGCCCAGGTGTGTGCCCAGGTGTGTGCCCAGGTGTGTGCCCAGGCGTGTGCCCAGGCGTGTGCCCAGGCATGTGCCCAGGTGTGTGCCCAGGTGTGTGCCCAGGTGTGTGCCCAGGTGTGTGCCCAGGTGTGTGCCCAGGCGAGTGCCCAGGTGTGTGCCCAGGTGTGTGCCCAGGCGCGTGCCCAGGTGCGCCGGCCCGTCTCACCTTGAGCTCCTCGGGCAGGTCGCTGTAGTCGATCTCGATCAGCGCCTCGCGGGCGTAGAGGCTGGAGCTGCGCTGGGAGCTGCCCCCGGGCTCCTCGCCCGTGCCACCGCCCTGAGGGGACACAGGGGACAGGGCGGGGGTCAGGGGGCACCGGGGCCACGGGGTGACACGGGGTGACACGGGGTGACACGGGGTGACACAGGGTGACACAGGGTGACACAGGGGTGACCCAGGGTGACACGGGGTGACACAGGGTGACACAGGGTGACACAGGGGTGACACAGGGTGACACGGGGTGACACAGGGTGACACAGGGTGACACAGGGGTGACCCAGGGTGACACGGGGTGACACGGGGTGACACGGGGTGACACGGGGTGACACGGGGTGACACAGGGTGACACAGGGGTGACACAGGGTGACACGGGGTGACACAGGGTGACACAGGGTGACCCAGGGGTGACACAGGGGTGACCCAGGGTGACCCAGGGTGACCCAGGGTGACCCAGGGGTGACACAGGGGTGACCCAGGGTGACCCAGGGTGACCCAGGGTGACCCAGGGGTGACACAGGGGTGACCCAGGGTGACCCAGGGTGACACAGGGGTGACACAGGGGTGACCCGGGGTGACACGGGGTGACACAGGGTGACCCAGGGGTGACACAGGGGTGACCCAGGGTGACCCAGGGTGACACAGGGGTGACCCAGGGTGACCCAGGGTGACCCAGGGTGACCCAGGGGTGACACAGGGGTGACCCAGGGTGACCCAGGGTGACACAGGGGTGACACAGGGGTGACCCGGGGTGACACGGGGTGACACAGGGTGACCCAGGGGTGACACAGGGGTGACCCAGGGTGACCCAGGGTGACACAGGGGTGACACAGGGGTGACCCGGGGTGACACGGGGTGACACAGGGGTGACACAGGGGTGACCCAGGGTGACCCAGGGTGACCCAGGGTGACCCAGGGGTGACCCAGGGTGACACGGGTGACCCAGGGTGACCCAGGGTGACCCAGGGGTGACACAGGGTGACTCAGGGGTGACCCAGGGTGACACGGGTGACCCAGGGTGACCCATGGTGACCCAGGGGTGACATCCCCACCTCCTCCTGGCTGATGTCGTCCATGGAGCCGCGCGCCAGCGGCAGGCGGATGTCCTGCATCTTGCAGGCCTGCAGGAGGTTGTGGCGGTCGCTGCGCTTCTGCTCCAGCTTCGTCTCGATGGCCGTCACCTCCTTCTGCAGGTGCGTCATCTCCCTGCGGGACAGCCACGGGACGGCCACGGGGACATCAGCTAGGGGGACAGGGCATGGGGACAGGGCATGGGGACATCGGGATGGGGACATCGGGATGGGGACATTGGGATGGGGACAGGGCATGGGGACACAGAATGGGGACACAGAATGGGGACACGGCATGGGGACACGGCATGGGGACATCGGGATGGGGACATCGGGATGGGGACAGGGCATGGGGACAGGGCATGGGGACACGGCATGGGGACATCGGGATGGGGACAGGGCATGGGGACATCGGGATGGGGACAGGGCATGGGGACAGGGCATGGGGACATCGGGATGGGGACATCGGGATGGGGACACGGAATGGGGACATCGGGATGGGGACACGGAATGGGGACATCGGGATGGGGACAGGGCATGGGGACAGGGCATGGGGACATCGGGATGGGGACATCGGGATGGGGACACGGAATGGGGACATCGGGATGGGGACAGGGCATGGGGACATCGGGATGGGGACATCGGGATGGGGACACGGAATGGGGACACGGCCTGGGGACAGGGCATGGGGACATCGGGATGGGGACATCGGGATGGGGACACGGAATGGGGACACGGCCTGGGGACATCGGGATGGGGACATCGGGATGGGGACATCGGGATGGGGACACGGAATGGGGACACGGCCTGGGGACATCGGGATGGGGACATCGGGATGGGGACACGGAATGGGGACACGGCCTGGGGACACAGCATGGGGACATCGGGATGGGGACACGGAATGGGGACACGGCATGGGGACACGGCATGGGGACATCGGGATGGGGACACGGAATGGGGACACGGCATGGGGACACGGCCTGGGGACAGGGCATGGGGACATCGGGATGGGGACATCGGGATGGGGACACGGCATGGGGACATCGGGATGGGGACATCGGGATGGGGACATGGAATGGGGACACGGAATGGGGACATGGTCACAGGGACATGCAATGGGGACAGGACATGGGGACATTGGGATGGGGACACAGCATGGGGACATGGGTGTGGGGACATTGGGATGGGGACGTGGTCATAGGGACATGGAATGGGGACATGGAATGGAGACAGGACATGGGGACACGGCATGGGGACATGGGCATGGGGACACAGCATGGTGACACGGCCATGGGGACATTGGGGACAACCATGGGGTCAGGGCGATGGGGACACGGTCATGGAGACATGGGTATGGGAACACGGTCTGGGGACACTGGGGACATTGGGGACACAGCCATGGGGACAAGGTCACGGGGTCACACCCTTTAGCCCCACCCCTTTGGCCCTGCCCACACTTGGCCCCGCCCCTTGGCCCTGCCCTCAACGGCCCTGTACCGTGACCCCGCCCCTCATTGGCCCCACCCTCACTCATCGGCCCCGCCCCTCGGCCCCGCCCTCACTTGTTGGCCCCGCCCAGCTTCTTGCGGATCTCGTCCATCTCGTGGTTTTTGTCGTTCACCTCCGACTTCTTGGCCAGGTGCTGGTTCTTGAGGTCCTGCAGCTGCGCCATGGTCTCGTCGATGATCTTCATGTGCCTCTGCTCCTCCTGGGGGAAAAACAGCCAAAATCAGCCAAAACCACCCAAAAATCCACCCCAAATCAGCCAAAATCAGCCAAAACCACCCAAAAATCCACCCAAAATCCACCCCAGCCAATGATCTTCATGGGCCTCTGCTCCTCCTGGGGAAAAACAGCCAAAATCAGCCAAAACCACCCCAAAATCCACCCCAAATCAGCCAAAATCCACCCCAGCCAATCATCTCCGAGGGCCTCTGCTCCTCCTGGGGGAAAAACAGCCAAAATCAGCCAAAATCAGCCAAAAATCCACCCCAAATCAGCCAAAATCAGCCAAAACCACCCAAAAATCCACCCAAAATCAGCCAAAATCCACCCCAGCCAATCATCTCCGAGGGCCTCTGCTCCTCCTGGAGGAAAAACAGCCAAAATCAGCCAAAAACAGTCAAAAACACCCAAAAATCCAGCCAAAATCAGCCAAAATCAGCCAAAATCCACCCCAGCCAATGATCTTCATGTGCCTCTGCTCCTCCTGGGGGAAAACCAGCCAAAATCAGCCAAAAACAGCCAAAACCAGCCAAAATCAGCCAAAATCCACCCAAAAATCCACCCAAAATCAGCCAGAATCCACCCCAGCCAATCATCTCCGAGGGCCTCTGCTCCTCCTGGGGGAAAACCAGCCAAAATCAGCCAAAATCAGCCAAAATCAGCCAAAATCAGCCAAAATCAGCCAAAATCAGCCAAAATCAGCCAAAACCACCCAAAAATCCACCCAAAATCAGCCAAAATCCACCCCAGCCAATGATCTTCATGTGCCTCTGCTCCTCCTGGGGGAAAAACAGCCAAAATCAGCCAAAACCAGCCAAAAACAGCCAAAATCAGCCAAAATCAGCCAAAACCACCCAAAAACAGCCAAAATCAGCCAAAATCCACCCCAGCCAATCATCTCCATGTGCCTCTGCTCCTCCTGGGGGAAAAACAGCCAAAATCAGCCAAAATCAGCCAAAAATCCACCCAAAATCAGCCAAAATCAGCCAAAAATCCACCCAAAATCAGCCAAAAACAGCCAAAAATCCACCCCAGCCAATGATCTCTGTGGGCCTCTGCTCCTCCTGGGGGCAAAACACCCAAAATAAACCCAAAAAACCCCCAAAAATCCCCCCAAACCTTTTTGAGCTTCTCGATCTCGGCCTCGTCCTTGCGCACGCCCTGCTCCCACATCAGCACCTTCTCCTGGTCCTCCCTCAGCTGGTTCCTCTCGAAGTCCAGCTGGATCCCCAAGCGCGTCTTCTGGTTCTCGAACTCCAGCCTGGGGGGGCCCGGAGGGGTCGGGGGGGGGCTGGGGGGGCTTTGGGGGTCCCTGGGGGGGTTTGGGGGTCCCTGGGGGGGGTTTGGGGGGTCCCTGGGGGGGTTTGGGGGTCCCTGGGGGGGTTTGGGGGGTCCCTGGGGGGGTTTGGGGGTCCCTGGGGGGTCCTTGAGGAGGTTTTTGGGGTCCCTGAAGGGTTTGGGGGTCTCTGGGGGGACCCTGAGGGGGGTTTGGGGGTCCCTGGGGGGGGTTTGGGGGTCCCTGGGGGGTTTTGGGGGTCCCTGGGGGGGTTTGGGGGTCCCTGGGGGGGGGTTGGGGGTCCCTGGGGGGGGTTTGGGGGTCCCTGGGGGGTTTTGGGGGTCCCTGGGGGGGTTTGGGGGTCCCTGGGGGGTTTTGGGGGTCCCTGGGGGGGTTTGGGGGTCCCTGGGGGGGGGTTGGGGGTCCCTGGGGGGGGTTTTGGGGTCCCTGGGGGGTTTTGGGGGTCCCTGGGGGGGGTTTGGGGGTCCCTGGGGGGGTTTGGGGGGATCCCTGGGGGGTTTAGAGGCTCCTTGAGGAATTTTTTGGGGTCTCTGAGGGGTTTAGGAGCTCCTTGAGGGGTTTTTTTTTGGGGGTCCCTGAAGGGTTTGGGGGTCCCTGGGGGGTCCCTGGGGGGGTTTTTGGGGTCCCTGAGGGGTTTAGGAGCTTCTTGAGGAGTTTTTTGGGGGGTCCCTGAAGGGTTTGGGGGTCTCTGGGGGGGTTGGGGGGGTCCTTGAGGGGTTTTTTGGGGGTCCCTGAAGGGTTTGGGGGTCCCTGGGGGGGTTTTGAGGGGTTTTTGGGGTCCCTGGGGGGTTTAGAGGCTCCTTGAGGAGGTTTTTGGGGTCTCTGGGGGGTCCTTGGGGGTCCCCGGGGGGGTTTGGGGGTCCCTGAGGAGGTTTTTTGGGGTCCCTGAGGGGTTTTGGGGTCCCTGAGGGGATTTTTGGGGTCCCTGGGGGTGTTTTTGGGGTCCCTGGGGGGGTTTTGGGGTCCCTGGGGGGGTTTTTGGGGTCCCTGGGGATGTTTTGGGGTCCCTGAGGAGATTTTTGGGGTCCCTGAGGGGATTTTTGGGGTCCCTGGGGGTGTTTTTGGGGTCCCTGGGGGTGTTTTTGGGGTCCCTGGGGGTGTTTTGGGGTCCCTGAGGGGATTTTTGGGGTCCCTGGGGGGGTTTTGGGGTGTCCTGACCTTTTCTTGGCGATCTCGTTCTGCCTCTTCACCTTCTCCTCCTCGAACTCCCGGATGTTCCTGACCCCGATTTCCCGGCAGAACTCCTCGAACACCTCGTCCTCCACCTGGGGGGCAGAGGCAGCACCCCAAAATCCTTAACGTTCCAAATATTCCCAAAAACATCCACCAAAATCCACCAAAATTCCCCAAAAAATCCACCAAAATTCCCCCCAAAAATCCACCAAAAAATCCACCAAAATTCCCCCAAAAATCCATCAAAATTCCCCCAAAAAATCCACCAAAATTCCCCCAAAAAATCCACCAAAATTCCACCAAAAAATCCACCAAAATTCCACCAAAAAATCCACCAAAATTCCCCCCCAAAAATCCACCAAAAAATCCACCAAAATTCCCAAAAAAAATCCACCAAAATCCACCAAAATTCCCCAAAACATCCACCAAAATCCACCAAAATTCCCCAAAAAATCCACCAAAATTCCCCCCAAAAATCCACCAAAATTCCCCCAAAAAAATCCACCAAAATTCCCCCAAAAAATCCACCAAAATCCACCAAAATCCACCAAAATTCCCCCCAAACATCCACCAAAATCCCCCAAAATTCCCCAAAAAATCCACCAAAATCCCCCCAAAATCCCCAAAATTCCCCAAAAAATCCACCAAAATCCCAAAAATCCACCAAATCCACCAAAATTCCCCCCAAAATTCCCCCTCAAATTCCCCAAATCCCCGATTTCCCGGCAGAATTCCTCAAAAACCTCCTCCTCCACCTGGGGGGCAAAATCAGAACCCAAAAATCCTCAAAATTCCCCCCAAATTCCCCCCAAATCCCCCAAAATTTTCCCCCAAAATTCCCAAATTCCCCCAAAATCCCCAAATTCCCCCAAAATTCCCCAAATTCCCCCAGATCTGAGTAATTTTCTCTTCCCCAAAACACTGGGGATTTCCCCCCAAAACCACGGGATTGTTTTCCCTAAATCTCTGGAATTCTCCTCAAACCTGGGAAATTTCTCCCCAATCCCAGGATTTTTTTTCCCAAAAATGAGAAAATTCCCCCCCCAAAATCCGGGAATTTTTCCCAAATCCCCAAATTTCCCCCCAAAATCTGAGTCATCTTCTCCTTCCCAAAAATTGGGGGAATTTCTCCCCAAAACCAGAGAATTCTATTTCAAACCGGAGATTTTTTCCCAAATTTGGGGGAATTTTTCCCAAATTGGGGGAATTTTTCCCAAATTTGGGGGAATTTTTCCCAAAATTGGGGGAATTTTTTTCCAAAATTGGGGGACTTTTTCCCAAATTTGGGGGAATTTTCCCAAAATTGGGGGAATTTTTCCCAAATTTGGGGGAATTTTTCCCAAAATTGGGGGAATTTTTTTCCAAAATTGGGGGAATTTTTCCCGAATTTGGGGGAATTTTCCCAAATTGGGGGAATTTTCCCAAAATTGGGGGAATTTTTCCCAAAATTGGGGGAATTTTTCCCGAATTTGGGGGAATTTTTCCCAAAGTTGGGGAATTTTTCCCAAATTGGGGGAATTTTTCCCAAATTTGGGGGAATTTTCCCAAAATTGGGGGAATTTTTCCCGAATTTGGGGGAATTTTTCCCAAATTGGGGGAATTTTTCCCGAATTTGGGGGAATTTTCCCCAAATTTGGGGGAATTTTTCCCAAAATTGATGGAATTTTTTTTACAATCCAGGATTTTTCCCAAATTTGGGGGAATCTCTCCCCCAAACCCCGTTTTCTTCCCCAAAATCCCCCAACTCCCCCCAAACCTGGTTCATTTTCTCCTTCAGGTCCTTCATCTCCCTCTCCCTGCCCTGGATGATCCGTTTGATGTCGTTGATCCGAGGCCCAAAATTGGCCAGCTCACTCTCCAGTTTGGATTTTTCCTGGGAAAACGGGAAAAAATGGGATCAAAATCCAGCCCTGGACCCCAAAATCGGATTTTTGAACCCCAAAATTCCTCCCTGGACCCCAAAATTGGATTTTTGAACCCCAAAATTCCTCCCTGGACCCCAAAATCGGATTTTTGAATCCCAAAATTCCTCCCTGGATCCCAAAATCGGATTTTTGAATCCCAAAATTCCTCCCTGGATCCTAAAATCGGATTTTTGAACCCCAAAATTCCTCCCTGAACCCCAAATTCTGCTCTCTGGATCCCAAAATTTGATTTTTCAACCCCAAAATCTGATTTTTGAACCCCAAAATTGGCCAATTCATTCTCCAGGTTGGATTTTTGTCGGGAAAATGAGAAAAATTTGGATCAAAACCCACAAAATTCACAGGGAAAATCCCTCAGTGAACCCCAAAATCTGCTCTTTCAACCCCAAAATTCCACCCCTGGATCCCAAAATCTGATCCCTGAGCCTGAACCAAACTCCAGGTCACTTTGGGAACATTTCATGGGGGAATTTCCACCAAAATCCAGATTTTTCCCCCAAAAATCAGATTATTCTCTCCCAAAAATCACTATTTTTGCCCAAAATCGCGGGATTTTGCCCCAAAATCCCAACCCACCTGCAGGTTGAGGGCAGGTGCTGAATCTTGGATCACTCCAGGTCACTTTGAGAACATTTAGCGGGGAAATTCCCACCAAAATTCAGATTTTTTCCCCCAAAGTTGCTGTTTTTTTCCCCAAATCCTGATTTTTTTGCCCAAAATCGCGGGATTTTGCCCCAAATCCGCGTCCCACCTGCAGGTTCAGGGCCAGGTGCCGGGTCTTGGTCTGCTCCAGGTCGCTCTGGGAGTATTTGAGGCGCATCTGGAGCCCGTGGGCCTGGGACTGCACCTGCCGCAGCTCGGCCTCCTTCCGCTTGGCCTTCATCTGCTCCTGCGGGATGGGGCGGGAAAGGCGGGAACTCGGGAAAAGGCCGCGGAAAACCGGGAATTCCGGGGGATGGGATTTGGGGGGGAAATAGGGAAAACCGGGAATTCCGGGGGATGGGATTTGGGGGGGAAATAGGGAAAACCGGGAATTCCGGGGGATGGGATTTGGGGGGGAAATAGGGAAAACCGGGAATTCCGGGGGATGGGATTTGGGGGGGAAATAGGGAAAAAGGGGAATTTGGGGGGAAAATAGGAAAAAAGGGGAAAATGGGAATTTTGGGGGGAAAAGGAAGGAAGTGGGGGAAAATGGGGATTTGGGGGGAAAAATAGGAAAAAAAAGGGGAAAAGTGGGAATTTGGGGGAAAAAATAGAAAGAAAAAAGGAATTTTGGGGGGAAAATAGGAAAAAAGGGGAAAAATAGGAATTTGGGGGAAAAAATAGGGAAAAATGGGAATTTTGGGGGGGAGAAGGGAAGGAAATGGGGGAAATGGGGATTTTGGGGGGAAAAAACAGAAAAAAAATGGGAATTTGGGGGAAAAAATAGGAAAAAAAGGGGAAAATGGGAATTTGGGGGGAAAATAGAAAAAAATGGGAATTTTGGGGGGGGGAAGGGAAGGAAATGGGGGGGAAATGGGAATTTTGGGGGAAAAAAGGGGAAAAAGGGGAAAAGTGGGAATTTGGGGGGAAAAATAGAAAGAAAAAGGGAATTTTGGGGGGGGGAAATAGGAAAAAAAAGGGGAAAATGGGAATTTGGGGAAAGAAAAAACAGAAAAAATGGGAATTTTGGGGAAAAAAATAGGAAAAAAAAGGGAATTTTGGGGGGGAAAGGAAAAAAAATGGGGGGGAAATGGGAATTTTGGGAAAAAAATAGGAAAAAAGGGGAAACATGGGAATTTGGGGGAAAAAAAACCAGAAAAGAAATGGGAATTTTGGGGGGAAAAAGGGAAGGAAATGGGGGAAAATGGGAATTTTGGGGGAAAAATAGGAAAAAGGGGAGAAAAGTGGGAATTTGGGGGGAAAAATAGAAAGAAAAAGGGAATTTTGGGGGGGAAATAGGAAAAAAAAGGGGAAAATGGGAATTTGGGGAAAGAAAAAACAGAAAAAATGGGAATTTTGGGGAAAAAATAGGAAAAAAAAAGGGAATTTTGGGGGGGAAAGGAAAAAAAATGGGGGGGGAAATGGGAATTTTGGGAAAAAATAGGAAAAAAGGGGAAACATGGGAATTTGGGGAAAGAAAAAACAGAAAAAATGGGAATTTTGGGGAAAAAATAGGAAAAAAAAAGGGAAATTTTGGGGGGGAAAGGAAAAAAAATGGGGGGGGAAACGGGAATTTTGGGGGAAAAATAGGAAAAAAAGGGGGAAAAAACGGGAATTTGGGGTGGGGGGAAGGGAAAGAAATGGGAGAAAAAAGGGAAGAAACGACCAAAAAAGGGGAGTCTGGAGGGGATGGGGGCGGGGAGCAGCCTGGCGTCGTCTGCTCCTGCACCGGGCAAACGGGATTCCGGCTCGGGGTCACCCGGGGGCACTTCGGGGCGTTCGGGGCCGTCTGGGGGGCGGGTTGGGGGGTTTGGGGCCAATTTGGGATTTTGGGGCCAGTTTGGGGTTTTTGGGGCCGGGTTTTGGGGTCAGTTTTGGGTTTTGGGGTCAGTTTTCGGTTTTTGGGGCCAGTTTTGGGTTTTTGGGGCCAGTTTTAGGGTCAGTTTTGGGTTTTGGGGTCAGTTTTGGGGTTTTGGGGCCAGTTTTGGGTTTTTGGGGTCAGTTTTGGGTTTTTAGGGTCAGTTTTGGGTTTTTGGGGCAGTTTTGGGTTTTTGGGGCCGGTTTTGGGGCCAGTTTTGGGTTTTGGGGGCCAGTTTTGGGTTTTTAGGGTCAGTTTTGGGTTTTTAGGGTCAGTTTTGGGTTTTTGGGGCCGGTTTTGGGGCCAGTTTTTGGGTTTTTAGGGTCAGTTTTGGGTTTTTGGGGCCAGTTTGGGGTTTTTGGGGCCAGTTTTGGGTTTTTAGGGCCAGTTTTAGGTCAGTTTTGGGTTTTAGGGTCAGTTTTGGGTTTTTGGGCCGGTTTTGGGGTCAGTTTTGGGTTTTTCGGGCCAGTTTTAGGTCAGTTTTGGGTTTTAGGGTCAGTTTTGGGTTTTTGGGCTGGTTTTGGGGTCAGTTTTGGGTTTTGGGGTCAGTTTTGGGTTTTTGGGGTCAGTTTTGGGTTTTTGGGCCAGTTTTGGGGCCAGTTTTGGGTTTTAGGGTCAGTTTTGGGTTTTTGGGGCCAGTTTTGGGGCCAGTTTGGGGTTTTAGGGTCAGTTTTGGGGCCAATTTGGGGTTTTTAGGGTCAGTTTTGGGGTCAGTTTTGGGTTTTTTGGGGTCAGTTTTCAGTTTTTGGGGTCAGTTTTGGGGTTTTGGGGTCAGTTTTGGGGCCAGTTTGGGGTTTTTAGGGTCAGTTTTGGGGTCAGTTTTGGGTTTTAGGGTCAGTTTACAGTTTTTGGGGTCAGTTTTGGGGTTTTAGGGTCAGTTTTGGGTTTTTAGGGTCAGTTTACAGTTTTTCGGGTCAGTTTTGGGGTTTTAGGGTCAGTTTTGGGGCCAATTTGGGGTTTTTAGGGTCAGTTTTGGGTTTTTAGGGTCAGTTTTGGGGTTTTAGGGTCAGTTTACAGTTTTTGGGGCCAGTTTTGGGTTTTAGGGTCAATTTTGGGTTTTTGGGCCGGTTTTGGGGTTTTACTGTCAGTTTTGGGTTTTAGGGTCAGTTTTGGGTTTTTGGGCCGGTTTTGGGGTTTTACGGTCAGTTTTGGGTTTTTAGGGTCAGTTTTGGGTTTTTAGGGTCAGTTTTGGGTTTTAGGGTCAGTTTTGGGGTCAATTTTGGGTTTTAGGGTCAGTTTTGGGGTTTTAGGGTCAATTTTGGGTTTTTGGGCCGGTTTTGGGGTCATTTTTTGTGTTTTTAGGGTCAGTTCCGGGGTCCCACCTTGAGCTCCTCGGTGAGCCGTTCCTTCTTCTCCTTGAGCTTGTCCACGGCCTTCTCGTCCCAGCGCCGCGCCTTGGCCTTGAGGTCGCTGGCGCCGCCCGAGATCACGCCCGACTTCTGGAACAGCGTCCCGTCCAGGGCCACCGTCTGCGGGGTGACAATCGGGGACATTGGGGACATTGGGGACATTGGGGACACGAACAGCGTCCCGTCCAGGGCCACCGTCTGCGGGGTGACAATCGGGGACATTGGGGACATTGGGGACATTGGGGACATTGGGGACACGAACAGCGTCCCGTCCAGGGCCACCGTCTGCGGGGTGACAATCGGGGACATTGGGGACATTGGGGACATTGGGGACATTGGGGACACGAACAGCGTCCCGTCCAGGGCCACCGTCTGCGGGGTGACAATCGGGGACATTGGGGACATTGGGGACACGAACAGCGTCCCGTCCAGGGCCACCGTCTGCGGGGTGACAATCGGGGACATTGGGGACATTGGGGACATTGGGGACACGAACAGCGTCCCGTCCAGGGCCACCGTCTGCGGGGTGACAATCGGGGACATTGGGGACACGAACAGCGTCCCGTCCAGGGCCACCGTCTGCGGGGTGACAATCGGGGACATCGGGGACATTGGGGACATTGGGGACATTGGGGACATTGGGGACATCGGGGACATTGGGGACATTGGGGACATTGGGGACACGAACAGCGTCCCGTCCAGGGCCACCGTCTGCGGGGACACGGGGTTTCGGGGTCACCTTGTGTCTCTGGTGGCCCCCGAAGGCTCTGGGGCTGTTTTGGGGTGTCCCCAGCCCGTTTTTAGGGTCACTTTGTGTCTCTGGTGGCCCCCAAAGGCTCTGGGGCTGTTTTTGGGGTCACCTTGTGCCTCTGGTGGCCCCCGAAGGCTCTGGGGCTGTTTTGGGGCGTCCCCAGCCCGTTTTTGGGGTCACCTTGTCCCTCTGGTGGCCCCCGAAGGCTCTGGGGGCTGTTTTGGGGTGTCCCCAGCCCGTTTTTGGGGTCACCTTGTGTCTCTGGTGGCCCCCGAAGGCTCTGGGGCTGTTTTGGGGTGTCCCCAGCCCGTTTTTGGGGTCACCTTGTGTCTCTGGTGGCCCCCGAAGGCGATCCTGCGCGCGTCCTCCACGTTGTCGCAGACCAGCGCGTTCCCGCAGGCGAACTGCAGCGCCTTCTTGATGTGCGGCGGCTCGTAGCGGATCACGTCGATCACCAGCTTGGCCCCGCGCAGCTCCCGCAGCTTCTCGTCCGTGGGCTTCACCTGAAACCGCAGAATTGGGGGGGGTTAGGAACCCGGAATTTGGGTCGGAAACGCAAAATTTGGGTCGGAGACGCAAAATCGGGCGTCCAAACTGCCCCTCGCAGCTTCCGGCCCGTGGGTTTGACGTGAAATCACGAACGCGGGGGTTAGAAACCTTCAGCTGGGGTTAACTCAGTGTTTCGGGGGGTTAAATCCCAAGTTTCAGGGGTTAAAAACTCAAAAGTGGGGGGTTAGAAATCCAAAAATGGGCGCTCGAGTTTCCCACGCAGCTTCTCGTCCGTGGGTTTAACCTGAAATCCCAAAATTGGGGGTCAGGAACACAAAACTGGTGGATAGAAACACAAAATTGGGGGTTAGAAACCCAAAACTGGGAGTTAGAAACCCAAAACTAGGGGTAAATCCCAAAACTGGGGGTTAGGAACACAAAAATGGGGGATAGAAACACAAAATTGGGGGTTAAATCCCAAAATTGAGGGTTAGAAACCCAGAATTTGGGTTAGAAACATAAAATCGGGCACCCAAACCGCCCCCCGCAGCTTCTCGTCCGTGGGTCGAACCTCAAATCACAAAATTGGGGGTTAAACACACAAAAATGGGGTCAGACACACAAAAATGGGGTCAGACCCACAAAATTGGGGTTAAACACACAAAAATGGGGTTAAACCCACAAAATTGGGGTCAAACCCACAAAAATGGGGTCAGACACACAAAATTGGGGTCAAAACCACAAAATTGGGGTTAAACCCACAAAAATGGGGGTTAAACCCACAAAATTGGGGTTAAACCCACAAAAATGGGGGTTAAACCCACAAAATTGGGGTTAAACCCACAAAAATGGGGGTTAAACCCACAAAATTGGGGTCAGACACACAAAATTGGGGTTAAACACCCAAAAAATTGGGGTCAGACCCACAAAATTGGGCACCCAACCCGCCCCCCCTGCAGCTTCTCTTCACGGCCCCACCTCGAGGCACTCGAGGGGCAGGAAGGTCTCGGGCTCCCCAAACCCCACTCTGGGGTTTTCCCTGACCCCAAAGCCCACTCCCGGGTTTTCCCTGACCCCAAACCCCACTCCGGGGTTTTCCCTGACCCCAAACCCCACTCCCGGGTTTTCCCTGACCCCAAACCCCACTCCGGGGTTTTCCCTGACCCCAAACCCCACTCCCGGGTTTTCCCTGACCCCAAACCCCACTCCGGGGTTTTCCCTGACCCCAAACCCCACTCCGGGGTTTTCCCTGACCCCAAACCCCACTCCCGGGTTTTCCCTGACCCCGAACCCCACTCCCGGGTTTTCCCTGACCCCGAACCCCACTGCGGGGTTTTCCCTGACCCCAAAGCCCACTCCGGGGTTTTCCCTGACCCCAAACCCCACTCCGGGGTTTTCCCTGACCCCAAACCCCACTCCCGGGTTTTCCCTGACCCCAAACCCCACTCCGGGGTTTTCCCTGACCCCAAACCCCACTCCGGGGTTTTCCCTCACCCCAAACCCCACTCCGGGGTTTTCCCTGACCCCGAACCCCACTCCGGGGTTTTCCCTGACCCCGAACCCCACTCCGGGGTTTTCCCTGACCCCGAACCCCACTCCGGGGTTTTCCCTGACCCCAAACCCCACTCCCGGGTTTTCCCTGACCCCAAACCCCACTCCGGGGTTTTCCCTGACCCCAAAGCCCACTCCGGGGTTTTCCCTGACCCCAAACCCCACTCCCGGGTTTTCCCTGACCCCAAACCCCACTCCGGGGTTTTCCCTGACCCCAAAGCCCACTCCGGGGTTTTCCCTGACCCCAAACCCCACTCCCGGGTTTTCCCTGACCCCAAAGCCCACTCCGGGGTTTTCCCTGACCCCAAACCCCACTCCCGGGTTTTCCCTGACCCCAAACCCCACTCCGGGGTTTTCCCTGACCCCAAACCCCACTCCCGGGTTTTCCCTGACCCCAAACCCCACTCCCGGGTTTTCCCTGACCCCAAAGCCCACTCCCGGGTTTTCCCTGACCCCAAACCCCACTCCGGGGTTTTCCCTGACCCCAAACCCCACTGCGGGGTTTTCCCTGACCCCAAACCCCACTCCGGGGTTTTCCCTGACCCCAAACCCCACTCCGGGGTTTTCCCTGACCCCGAACCCCACTCCGGGGTTTTCCCTGACCCCGAACCCCACTCCGGGGTTTTCCCTGACCCCAAACCCCACTCCGGGGTTTTCCCTGACCCCAAACCCCACTCCGGGGTTTTCCCTGACCCCAAACCCCACTCCCGGGTTTTCCCTGACCCCAAACCCCACTGCGGGGTTTTCCCTGACCCCAAACCCCACTGCGGGGTTTTCCCTGACCCCAAACCCCACTCCGGGGTTTTCCCTGACCCCAAACCCCACTCCGGGGTTTTCCCTGACCCCAAACCCCACTCCCGGGTTTTCCCTGACCCCAAACCCCACTCCGGGGTTTTCCCTGACCCCAAACCCCACTCCGGGGTTTTCCCTGACCCCAAACCCCACTCCGGGGTTTTCCCTGACCCCAAACCCCACTCCCGGGTTTTCCCTGACCCCAAACCCCACTCCGGGGTTTTCCCTGACCCCAAACCCCACTCCCGGGTTTTCCCTGACCCCAAACCCCACTCCGGGGTTTTCCCTGACCCCAAAGCCCACTCCGGGGTTTTCCCTGACCCCAAACCCCACTCCGGGGTTTTCCCTGACCCCAAAGCCCACTCCGGGGTTTTCCCTGACCCCGAACCCCACTCCGGGGTTTTCCCTGACCCCAAACCCCACTCCGGGGTTTTCCCTGACCCCAAACCCCACTCCCGGGTTTTCCCTGACCCCGAACCCCACTGCGGGGTTTTCCCTGACCCCGAACCCGTTCTTGGCCCCACCTCGAGGTAGTCGAGGGGCAGGAAGGTCTCGGGCTCCCCCCGCTGCTCCTTGATGTACTGGATGCAGTCGCGGCCCGTCTTCTCCGAGTCCACGATGATGGCGTCCATGTTCTTCCCCAGCACCTTGGTCACCGCGATCTGGTATTTCTTCTGCGTGGGCTGGCACAGGTCAATCAGCCTGCCGTACTGCAGGGCCGGAGATAAGGGGTCAGGGACAGAGATAAGGGGTCAGGGACAGAGATAAGGGGTGAGGGACAGAGATATGGGGTGAGGGACAGAGATATGGGGTGAGGGACAGAGATATGGGGTGAGGGACAGGAGATATGGGGTGAGGGACAGGAGATATGGGGTGAGGGACAGGAGATATGGGGTGAGGGACAGAGATATGGGGTGAGGGACAGGAGATATGGGGTGAGGGACAGAGATAAGGGGTGAGGGACAGAGATATGGGGTGAGGGACAGGAGTTATGGGGTGAGGGACAGAGATATGGGGTCAGGGGCAGGAGATATGGGGTGAGGGACAGGAGATAAGGGGTGAGGGACAGAGATATGGGGTCGGGGACAGGAGATATGGGGTCAGGGAACCCAGCAATGGGGTTGGGGACACGAGAAAGGGGATTGAGGACACCAGGAATGGGGTCGGGGACATCAAAAATGGGACCAGGGACACCAGGAATGGGGTCAGGTTTTGGGTCACACATTTGGGGTTTTGGGGTCAATTTTGGGTCACACCTCCCAGGGTTTTGGGGTCAGTTTCGGGGCAGACATCGGTGGGTTCAGGGGCAGTTTTGGGGTGTTTCCCTCACCACAGATCCGGGGTAGAGGCGTTTGATGCTGTCCATGATCTCGGCCTTGCGCTGCTGCCGGCTGCTCTCCTGGCGGTCGATGCGCGCGTCCCCGAGCTGCTCCATCACCTGCACCACGGAACTCACACGGTCACACAACTACAGTCACCGAATTCACACAACCAAACAGCGTCCCCACCCCGAACCGGACACGGCGCTCAGTGTCCACCCCACACCGGACACGGCGCTCAGTGTCCACCCCACACCGGACACGGCGCTCAGTGTCCACCCCACACCGGACACGGCGCTCAGTGTCCACCCCACACCGGACACGGCGCTCAGTGTCCATCCCAAACCGGACACGGCGCTCAGTGTCCATCCCAAACCGGACACGGCGCTCAGTGTCCACCCCACACCGGACACGGCGCTCAGTGTCCACCCCACACCGGACACGGCACTCAGTGTCCACCCCACACCGGACACGGCGCTCAGTGTCCACCCCACACCGGACACGGCGCTCAGTGTCCACCCCACACCGGACACGGCGCTCAGTGTCCACCCCACACCGGACACTGCGCTCAGTGTCCACCCCACACCGGACACGGCGCTCAGTGTCCACCCCACACCGGACACGGCGCTCAGTGTCCACCCCACACCGGACACGGCGCTCAGTGTCCACCCCAAACCGGACACGGCGCTCAGTGTCCACCCCACACCGGACATGGCGCTCAGTGTCCACCCCAAACCGGACACGGCGCTCAGTGTCCACCCCACACCGGACACGGCGCTCAGGTGTGGCCTGACCAGTGCCCAGTCCAGGGGCAGAATGACCTCCCTGCTCCTGCCGGCCACACCCCTCCTGACCCAGGCCAGGAGCCCTTGGCCTTTGTGGCCACCTGGGCCCGCCCTGACCGGTGTCCGGCCGTTGTCACCAGTGTCCCCCGTTCTCCGGCCACGTCCCCTGAGCCGCTGTCGTTCCCCATCACCTGGTTCAGCTCCTTGTTGATCTCGTCGATGCGGCGCTTGGCCAGCTCCACCTCCTCGGTCAGCTCGCCCTCCAGCCGCTTCTGCTCCTCCAGGGATTGTCTGGGGGGAGAAATGGGGAATTTGGGGGGGTTTGGGGGGATTTGAGGGGCTGATCCCAGATTTCTGCTCCTCCAGGGATTGTCTGGGGGCACAAAAATGGGATTGTGGGGATGGGGGACACCTGGGGACATCGGAACCCTCCGGGACCCCCCAGCTCCCCTTGGGGACACCCTGGGGACACCCTGGGGTCACTCCAGCCCTGCTGGGGACACTGCAGCCCCCTTGGAGAGACCCTGGGGACCCTTGGGGACACTCCAGCCCCTCCTGGGGACATCCTTGGGAACACTCCAGCCCCCCTTGGGGACACTCCAGCCCCCCCTGGGGACACCCTGAGGACAGGAATACTGACATGAGATCCTTGGGGATACCCCAGCCTCCCTGGAGACACCTTGGGGACACCTTGGGGACACTCCAGGCCCCCTGGGGACACCCTGGGGACCCTTGGGGCCACCCTGGGGCCACCCCAGTCCCCTGGGGACACCCTGGGGACATCCTTGGGGACAGTCACGCACTTGCTGGTGGCGATGTACTCCTCGAGCTTCTCGATGCGCTTCTGGTTCTCCTCGATCTCCCGCAGCTTCTGCTTGATCTTGGCCTGGGCACAGCGGGGACAGGGCGGTCACCCGGGCCCGGGGGACACCTGGGGACACCTGGGGACACCTGGGGACACCGGGGCTCACCTCAGTCTCCACCTTCTTCCTCTCCTCCAGGTCCAGGCGGTCCTGGTCGGCCTTTTGGTCGCGGTTGAACTTCTCGAGCTCCTGGGCCAGCGTGGCGGCGCGTTTGCTGGCCTCCTCCTTCAGCCGGTGGTACTTCTTCACCTGGGGGGCACCTGGGGGTCAGGGCACCTGGGGGTACCTGGGGGGCACCTGGGGGGCACCTGGGGACACTCTGGGGGGTCAGGGCACCTACGGGGTCACCTGGGGGTCAGGGAGGCTTCCCAAAATCCCCAAATCCCGGGGAATCAGCACACCTGGATCAGCAAACCTGGGTGGGCTCACCTGGAGCTCCAAATCCCCAAATCCTCAAATCCCCAAACCCCACAGATGACCCCACACCTGGCTCTCCAAGGTGAGATCCCTCCCCAACCCCCACCTGTCCCAGCGCACACCTGGTTCTCCTCCAGGGTCAGGTCCCTCCCCTGGCTCTGGCTCTCCTCCTCCATGCGCTCCTCGAACTCCTGCCGGGATTTCTCCACGGACACCATCTCCTTCTCCAGCTCGTCCATGTCGGCCTTGCGTTTCTTGTACTGCTTCTGGGCGTTCTGCAGCGACTTGCGCGCCGCCTCCAGCTTCTTGATCTTGTGCGACGTGTTCTCCTTGGCCTTGATGTACTGCGGCCGCTTCTGGTTCAGCTCCGAGTCCTTCTCCCTGGGGGACACGCACACGGGGTCGTTTGGGGTTTGGGGAGTCCTTCCCTGGGTTTGGGGTTTGGGGAATCCTTCCCTGGTTTTGGGGTTTGGGGAATCCTTCCCTGGGTTTGGGGTTTGGGGAATCGTTTCTTTGGTTTGGGGTTTGGGGAATCCTTCCCTGGGTTTGGGGAATCGTTTCTTTGGTTTGGGGTTTGGGGAATCCTTCCCTTCCTGGGTTTGGGGTTTGGGGGATCATTTCCTTCTCCCTGGGGGACACAGACATGGGGTCAGTTGGGGTTTGGGGGGTCATTTCCCTGGGTTTGGGGTTTGGGGAATCCTTCCCTTCCCCAGTTTTGGGGTTTGGGGAATCCTTTTCTTGGTTTGGGGTTTGGGGAATCCTTCCCTGGTTTTGGGGTTTGGGGAATCGTTTCTTTGGTTTGGGGTTTGGGGAATCCTTCCCTGGTTTTGGGGTTTGGGGAATCCTTTTCTTGGTTTGGGGTTTGGGGAGTCCTGCCCCAGTTTTGGGGTTTGGGGAATCCTTTTCTTGGTTTGGGGTTTGGGGAATCATTTTCTTGGTTTGGGGTTTGGGGAATCGTTTCTTTGGTTTGGGGTTTGGGGAATCCTTCCCTGGTTTTGGGGTTTGGGGAGTCCTTCCCTGGGTTTGGGGTTTGGGGAATCGTTTCTTTGGTTTGGGGTTTGGGGAATCCTTCCCTTCCTGGGTTTGGGGTTTGGGGGATCATTTCCTTCTCCCTGGGGGACACAGACATGGGGTCATTTGGGGTTTGGGGGGTCATTTCCCTGGGTTTGGGGTTTGGGGAATCCTTCCCTTCCCCAGTTTTGGGGTTTGGGGAATCCTTCCTTTGTTTTGGGGTTTGGGGAATTCTCTTCCTTGGTTTTAGAACCAGGAATTGAGTGGACCCAGCCACATTCCCCCCCCCCCCAGCACCCCCAGGCTCCCCTGGGCCCAGAACAGAGGGGATTATTGATTGGGACCAGGCAGGGATTGATTGGGACCACACAGGGATTGATTGGGACCAGGCAGGGATTGATTGGGACCACGCAGGGATTGATTGGAACCAGGCAGGGATTGATTGGGACCAGGCAGGGATTGATTAGAACCAGGGATTGATTGGAACCACACAGGGATTGATTGGAATCAGGAATTGATCGGAACCAGGCAAGGATTGATCGGAACCAGGCAAGGATTGATTGGAACAAGGCAGGAATTGATTAGAACCTGGAATTGATTAGAATCAGGAATTGATTGGAACCAGGGATTGATTGAAATCAGGCCGGGATTGATTGGGACCACAAGGGATTGATTGGAATCAGGAATTGATTAGGACCACACAGGGATTGATTGGAATCAGGAATTGATCAGAAGCAGGCAGGGATTGATTGGAATCAGGAATTGATTGGAACCAGGCAGGGATTGATTGGAATCAGGAATTGATCGGAACCAGGCAGGGATTGATTGGAATCAGGAACTGACTGGACCCAGCCCCATTTCCCCCCAGCGCCCCCGGGCTCACTTGATCTCCTTCTCAATCTGCTGCTGCTCCCTCATCATCTTGCCCAGCTCCTTCTTGCGGTCCTTGAGCTCGTCCTCCACCCTGTCCATCCTCTTCTTGTCCTTGTCGATCTCCCTGTTCTTCAGCCCCAGCTCCTTGTTCAGCTTCTCGATCTCGGCCTCGTTGTGGAACAGCTTGAAGAGCTGCAGCTGCACCTGGGCCCGAACCACCTCGTCCTTGAGGCGCTGGTACCTGTCGGCCTGCGGGAGGGACGTGCCGGCGTCGGCCCGGGGCTCCCGAGGCCTGGGCTTGGGCCCGGCTCTGCCCGGGGCTCCCAAAGCCCGGCCTGGGGCCCGGCTCTGCCCGGGGCTCCCAAAGCCTGGGCTTGGGCCCGGCTCTGCCCGGGGCTCCCAAAGCCCGGGCTTGGGCCCGGCTCTGCCCGGGGCTCCCAAAGCCCGGCCTGGGGCCCGGCTCTGCCCGGGGCTCCCAAAGCCCGGCCTGGGGCCCGGCTCTGCCCGGGGCTCCCAAAGCCTGGGCTTGGGCCCGGCTCTGCCCGGGGCTCCCAAAGCCCGGCCTGGGGCCCGGCTCTGCCCGGGGCTCCCAAAGCCCGGCCTGGGGCCCGGCTCTGCCCGGGGCTCCCAAAGCCCGGCCTGGGGCCCGGCTCTGCCCGGGGCTCCCAAAGCCTGGGCTTGGGCCTGGCTCTGCCCGGGGCTCCCAAAGCCTGGGCTTGGGCCCGGCTCTGCCCGGGGCTCCCAAAGCCCGGCCTGGGGCCCGGCTCTGCCCGGGGCTCCCAAAGCCCGGCCTGGGGCCCGGCTCTGCCCGGGGCTCCCAAAGCCTGGGCTTGGGCCCGGCTCTGCCCGGGGCTCCCAAAGCCCGGCCTGGGGCCCGGCTCTGCCCGGGGCTCCCAAAGCCCGGCCTGGGGCCCGGCTCTGCCCGGGGCTCCCAAAGCCTGGGCTTGGGCCCGGCTCTGCCCGGGGCTCCCAAAGCCCGGCCTGGGGCCCGGCTCTGCCCGGGGCTCCCAAAGCCCGGCCTGGGGCCCGGCTCTGCCCGGGGCTCCCAAAGCCTGGGCTTGGGCCCGGCTCTGCCCGGGGCTCCCAAAGCCCGGCCTGGGGCCCGGCTCTGCCCGGGGCTCCCAAAGCCCGGCCTGGGGCCCGGCTCTGCCCGGGGCTCCCAAAGCCCGGCCTGGGGCCCGGCTCTGCCCGGGGCTCCCAAAGCCCGGCCTGGGGCCCGGCTCTGCCCGGGGCTCCCAAAGCCTGGGCTTGGGCCTGGCTCTGCCCCGGGGTTTCCCAAGGCCTGGGTTTGGCCCTGGCTCCGTCCTGGAGATTTCCCAAAGCCCGGCCTTAGGCCCGGCTCTGCCCTGGGGTTTCCCAAACCCAGCTCTTGGGCCCGGCTCCATCCTGGGCTTCGCCAGGTCTGCCCAGAGCCTTCCCAAGCCAAGGCTCGGAGCATCCCTGGAACCGGCTTTGCCCAGATTTCTGATCCTTCCCAACCCGCTCTTTTCCCAGGATCCTGAGCATTCCCAAACTCCTCTTTCCTCGGATTTCTGACCCTTCCCAACCCGCTCTTTTCCCAGGATTCTAACCGGCCCCAAACCCCCGTTTCCCCCAGGAAGCCAAGCATTCCCAAAGCGCTCTTTTCCCAGGAATCCAATCCTTCCCAAACCCCATTTTTCCCGGGATTCTGCTCCTTCCCAAACTCTCTTTCCCCAGGATTCCAATCCTCCCTAAACCCCTCTTTTCCCAGGATTCTAACATTTCCCCAAACTCTCTTTCCCCAGGTTTCTGATCCTCCCCAAACCCTTTTTTCCCCTGGATTCCAATCCTCCCCCAAACCCCATTTTTCCCGGGATTCCGCCCCTCCCCAAACCTTTCTTTTCCCAGGAATCCAATCCTCCTCACCCCCCATTTTTCCCGGGATTCCGCCCCTCCCCAAACTCTCTCTCCCCCCGTTTCTGATCCTTCCCACCCCCCCTTTTTCCCGGGATTCCGCCCCCGCCCACCTCCTCCTTCTCCTGCTTGGCCTCCTTGCGCTCGGCGGCGATGTTCTTCTTGCGGTGGTAGTTGAACTGCGTGTCCTCCTCGGCCTTGACCATCTCCTTCTTGCGCTTGTCGTACTCGGGGGCCAGCTCCCCCGAGCGGCTGATCTCCTCGAACAGCGCCGTGCGCTCCTTGGGGTTCTTCATGGCGATCGACTCCACCGCTCCCTGAGAAGACGGCAGCAAAACCGTCCCGGAATCCCCGCCAGGGATCCCCGGATTCCCGCGAGGGATCCCCGAATTCCTGCGAGGGATCCCCGGATTCCCGCCAGGGATCCCCGAATTCCTGCGAGGGATCCCCGGATCCCCACGAGAGATCCCTGAATTCCTGAGAGAAATCCCTGGGGGAAATCCCCGAATTCCTGCGAGGGATCCCCGAATTCCCGCGAGGGATCCCCGAATTCCTGCGAGGGATCCCTGAATCCCCGCGAGGGATCCCCGGATTCCCGCCAGGGATCCCCGGATTCCCACCAGGGATTCCCGGATTCCTGTGAGGGATCCCCGGATTCCTGCGAGGGATCCCTGAATCCCCGCGAGGGATCCCCGGATTCCCGCCAGGGATCCCCGGATTCCTGTGAGGGATCCCCGGATTCCTGCGAGGGATCCCTGAATCCCTGTGAGGGATCCCTGAATTCCTGAGAGAAATCCCTGGGGGAAATCCCCGAATTCCTGTGAGGGATCCCTGAATTCCTGAGAGAAATCCCTGAATTCCCGAGAGAAATCCCTGAATTCCTGGGAGAAATCCCTGAATTCCTGTGAGGGATCCCTGAATTCCCGGGAGAAATCCCTGAATTCCTGGGAGAAATCCCTGAATTCCTGTGAGGGATCCCTGAATTCCCGGGAGAAATCCCTGAATTCCCGAGAGAAATCCCTGAATTCCTGGGAGAAATCCCTGAATTCCCATCAGGGATCCCTGAATCCCCGGGAGATCCCCGAATCCCCGTCAGGTCAGGTGGGCCCCAAACAGCGCCGTGTGCCCCTTCGGGTTCTCCCCGGCGATGGATTTCAGGGACAAAGGGGAACCAGAGGGGCCCCAAAATCCTCCCAGGAGGATCCCAAATCCTAAATCCCCCAAAACCCGCCGAGAACTTCCCCAAATCCCCCAAATCCCCCCAAAACCCCCGAGAACTTCCCCAAAACCCCCAAATCCCCCCCAAAAACCCCTGAGAACTTCCCCAAAATCCCCAAATCCCCCCCAAAACCCCCCTGAGAACTTCCCCAAAATCCCCCAAATCCCCCCAAAAACCCCTGAGAACTTCCCCAAAATCCCCAAATCCCCCCAAAATCCCCAAATCCCCCCCAAAACCCTCCAAGAACTCCCCCAAAATCCCCGAAATCTCCCTCAGAACATCCCCCAAATCCCCCTGAACCTACAGAAGAGCCCCCAAAACCCCCAAATCCCCCCAAAAAACCCCCTGAGAACTTCCTCAAAACCCCCAAATCCCCCCAAAAAACCCCCCAAGAACTCCCCAAAACCCCCAAATCCCCCCAAATCCCCCCAAAACCCCCTGAGAACTTCCCCAAATCCCCCAAATCCCCCAAATCCCCCCCAAAACCCCCGAGAACTTCCCCAAATCCCCCAAATCCCCCCAAAAACCCCTGAGAACTTCCCCAAAACCCCCCGAGAACTCCCCCAAATCCCCCAAATCCCCCCAAAAACCCCCTGAGAACTTCCCCAAAATCCCCAAATCCCCCAAAACCCCCTGAGAACTCCCCCAAAACCCCCAAATCCCCCCCAAAAACCCCAAGAACTCCCCCGAATCCCCCCCGAGCCCCCCCCGGCGCCGCGCCCACCTGGAAGACGAGGAAGTTCCTGGCCTTGATGAGGATCCCCAGCTTCTCCAGCTCCTCGCTGTACTCGCTCAGCTGCACCACACGGTTGTTGATCTTGTACTCCGAGGAGCTGCCTGGGGTTTGGGGAGGGTTTTGGGGGGGTCAGGGGGGTTCCCCAAATCCTAAACATCCCCAAAATGTGTCCCCCGAACCCCAAACTTCCCAAAATGTGTCCCCCAAACCCTAAATTGTGCTCCCACGAACTCTGTGCCCCCCAAAATCCACCCGCACTAACACAGGTAAAGGTGAGCTCCTCAGAGCTGCCTGTGCTGGGGGGTTTGGGGGGATTTTGGGGTGCCAAGACCCCCCCTAGACCCTCCCAAATTCCCCTTTCCCAACCCACCAACCCCACGGGACACAAACTCCTCCCTTTCCCCCTTTAGCCCGCAAAAACAATCCCGAAAGTGCAAAAACAGCCCCGAAAACAACCCCAAAAAGGGCAAAAACAGCCCCAAAAAGGGCCAAAACAACCCCCAAAAGGGCCAAAACGCCCCCAAAATGCTCCCAAAATCAACCCCCAAAATAGCCAAAACAACCCCAAAAACAGGCCCAGAAAAGGCAAAAACGCCCCCAAAACAACCCCCAAAACAACCCCAAAAAGGGCCCAAAGAGCCCCAAAACTGTTGGAAAGGGTCCCAAAAACAGCCCCAAAAACGCCCCAAACACCCCCAAAAAGACCCAAAACAACCCCCCCAAAAAACCCCAGAAACAACCTGAGAAACAGCCCCCAAAAGGATCAAAAGAACCCCAAAAAGACTCAGAACAACCCCCAAAAAGGCCCAAAACGCCCCAAAGCCACCCGAAAATACCCCAAGCCCCCCCAAAACACCCCAAAACTCCCCCCAAAAGAGCCCAAACCACCCCAAACCACCCCAAAACACCCCCAAAACACCCCAAAAACACCCCAAATCCCTCCCAAAAGAGCCCTAAAACACCCCAAAACACCCCAAACCACCCCAAAAACACCCCAAACCACCCCAAAAGGGCCCAAACCACCCCAAAAACACCCCAAATGCCTCCCAAAAGAGCCCAAAACACCCCAAACCACCCCAAAAACACCCCAAACCACCCCAAATCACCCCACACCACCCCAAAAAAGAGCCCAAACCCCCCAAAAACACCCCAAACCACCCCCAAAAGAGCCCACACCACCCCAAAAACACCCCAAAACACCCCAAAAACACCCCAAAACCCCCCAAAAACACCCCAAACCACCCCAAAAACACCCCAAATCCCTCCCAAAAGAGCCCAAACCACCCCAAAAACACCCCAAATCCCTCCCAAAAGAGCCCGAAACACCCCAAAAACACCCCAAACCACCCCAAAACACCCCAAACCACCCCAAAAACACCCCAAACCACCCCAAATCACTCCAAACCACCCCAAATCACCCCAAATCACCCCAAACCACCCCAAAAACACCCCAAACCACCCCAAAAACACCCCAAACCAGCCCCAAAAGAGCCCACACCACCCCAAAAACACCCCAAATCACCCCAAACCACCCCAAACCACCCCAAACCCCCCCAAACCAGCCCCGGAGCCCCGGAGGGCGCGGGCGGCGGCGCACCGACGATGACGCGGGCGAAGGTGCGGTCCTCGGCGCCCTCCTCCGAGTACACCATGCTGACGAAGGCGCGGCTGGCCGCCGGCTTGCCCACGGGCGCGCCGTGGATCAGGTCCCGCAGCGTCTTCACCCGCAGGTTGCTCGTCTTCTCGCCCAGCACGAAGCTGATGGCGTCCATCAGGTTGGATTTGCCTGGGACGGGAGAGGAGCCGGGGTTAGGGGGGATCCCCGTGGGAATGGGGGGGGCGGGGGCTTTTTGGGAATTTGGGAATTGAGGGAGACCCCAAGGAATGAAGGAGGAGTCCGGGGAATGGGGGGCTTGGAGGGAGCCCCAGGGAATTGAGAGGGACCCCAGGGAAAGAGGAGGGAGTCCAGGGAATTGGGGGACCCCTGGGAATTATTGGGGGATCCCCATGGAATTGGGGCTTGGAGGGAGCCTCGGGAATTATTGGGGAGACCCCAAGGAATGGGGGGGAGCCTTGGGAATTGGGGGGAGTCATGGAATTGAGGGGAGACCCCAAGGAAAGGCCAGGAAAGAGCAGGGAACGGGGGGGAGGAGCTAAGGGGGGACCCCATGGAATGAAGGGGGACCCCATGGAATGAGGGGGACCCCATGGAATGAAGGGGGATCCCATGGAATGAAGGGGGACCCCATGGAATGAAGGGGGATCCCATGGAATGAAGGGGGGACCCCATGGAATGAAGGGGGACCCCATGGAATGAAGGGGGACCCCATGGAATGAGGGGGGGATCCCATGGAATGAGGGGGGACCCCATGGAATGAGGGGGATCCCATGGAATGAAGGGGGACCCCATGGAATGAGGGGGGACCCCATGGAATGAGGGGGATCCCATGGAATGAAGGGGGACCCCATGGAATGAAGGGGGACCCCATGGAATGAAGGGGGATCCCATGGAATGAAGGGGGGACCCCATGGAATGAGGGGGGACCCCATGGAATGAGGGGGATCCCATGGAATGAAGGGGGACCCCATGGAATGAAGGGGGATCCCATGGAATGAGGGGGGATCCCATGGAATGAAGGGGGATCCCACGGAATGAGGGGGGGATCCCATGGAATGAGGGGGGACCCCATGGAATGAAGGGGGGGCCCCATGGAATGAAGGGGGACCCCACGGAATGAGGGGGGACCCTGAGGGGACGGAGGGCTGCAGTGAACGAATGGGGGCCCCCAAAGCTTAGGGGGAGCCCAGGGAACGGGGAATCGGCCCGGGCAGGGGCAGGAGGAGGGAACGGGAGCGGGGCGCTGTAAGGAATTCGGGGGCACCCCCTCACAGCATCCCGGGAGCCGCCTTAACCTCCCCCCCCCCACCCCGAGATCCCCCCGGGGACTCACCGGAGCCATTGGGGCCGATGATGGCGGTGAAGCGGCGGAAGGGCCCGATGATCTGCCGGCCCTTGTACGACTTGAAGTTCTCGATCTCGATGAGCTTGAGGAAGCCCATGGCGGGGCCGGGGGGTCCCGGGGGGTCCCGGGGGGTCTCGGGGGGTCTCGGGGGGTCTCGGGCCGGGGCCGCGGCCGGAGGGCGGGAAAGCGGCGGCTGCGGCGGCCGCTGAGGGAACGGGGCGCTGCGCGCTGCGATTGGCTGCGACCGCTGTCAATCATCGCCTAAACCCCCGCCCTCCCGGCCGCTGATTGGCCGGCGGTTTCCAGCGGCGGCTTTGTGGCGCCACGGATCGCGATTGGTTCTAGCCGCTGTCAATCACCGTCGTAACCCCGCCTTCTCGCTTCTTATTGGCCGCCGGTTTGAAGGCGGGGTTGGTGGCGCGAGCGGGCTCATTTGCATGGGACGTACCAAGTGTGCAGGGAGGGACGGGGGGGGAGCAGGGGGGGAGCGGAATGGGCCGCGCCGTCGCCATGGCAACGGGGGACGCCACGGCGGCGAAGGGCGCCGAAAATCGCCGGGTCTTCGGGGATTTTCGGGGGTTTTCGGCGATTTTCGGTAAAAATCGGATTTCTTGGTGGTCGGGACCAAAAAAACCTCCGGGCAAGATTTATTGCTCGAGCTTCTTTCCAGTCGGAATGATTCTATCCTCCCAAGAAAAAAAATCGAGTTATAGTTAAGAATTAACTTAACCAACGTCCGACAACCTAACTCGGAATAATGAACCATAAAGATGATGATGCTTTGTTTCATTCTATTCGCATTTATTCCTTTTATATTGCCGCTCCCTGTGAACGCCAGATTAAATAAACCGAGTACTTGCGACACTAAAAACAATTTGATTTTACTTGCTCTCGTTTATTCCTAGACAATATTTAAACATCGCAAACAACTTACTGCACGGGCGTTTCGGTTCACAGTTTACTCTCATGCCGATTTTCCATTTTCACCTGGACGGCCCGCACCGGATCCAGCAGCCCAGGTGTGTCCTCACCTGGGCGGGACTGCACTCACTGCTGTCCCATCCCCCCGGGCGGCTGCTCAGAGCTCACAGGCCCCGTTGTCACCCTCACCAGCCCCTCGCCGGCTGAAATGTCACCTCGTCAGGGTGAAATTTTCAATCGATTTCCCCCTCGGTTGCCCCTCAAGGGATTTGCCGCCATCACCCTCTCAAGGCTCCATTTCCACCCTCGGGGGCTCCGTTTGTCCCTCGTCACCTCACAGGTGTCCCCTCACAGGTGTCCCCTCACAGGTGTCCCCTCACAGGTGTCCCCTCACAGGTGTCCCCTCGCAGGTGTCACCTCACAGGTGTCCCCTCACAGGTGTCCCCTCGCAGGTGTCACCTCACAAGTGTCACCTCACAGGTGTCCCCTCACACCCTCGCGGCCCCCCTTTGTCCCCTCGTCCCCTCACAGGCGCCATTTCCACCCTCCTCACCCTCAGGAGCTGGTTTCCCCCATTTTCCCCACCCTCTTCACTCTCTTGGGCCCCATTTTCCCCTCCTCACCCCCAAGGGCTCCGTTTTCTCTCCTTTTCCCCTCAGAGGCTCCGTTTCCCCCCATTTTCCCCTAAAGGCTCAATTTTCGCCCATTTTCCCCTCAAGGACTCTGTTTCCCCCATTTTTCCCTCAAGAGCTCAATTTCCCCGTTTTCCCCTCAGGGGCTCCATTTTTCCCCTCACGGATCCCGTTTCCCCCATTTCCCCTCACGGATCCCGTTCCCCCCATTTCCCCTCACGGACCCCGTTCCCCCATTTCCCCTCACGGACTCAGTTTCCCCCATTTCCCCTCAAAGGCTCCATTCCCCCCATTTCCCCTCACGGACCCCGTTTCCCCCATTTCCCCTCACGGACCCCGTTCCCCCATTTCCCCTCACGGACTCAGTTTCCCCCATTTTTCCCCTCACGGATCCCGTTCCCCCCATTTCCCCTCACGGACCCCGTTTCCCCCATTTCCCCTCACGGATCCCGTTCCCCCCATTTCCCCTCACGGACTCAGTTTCCCCCATTTCCCCTCACGGACCCCGTTTCCCCCATTTCCCCTCACGGATCCCGTTCCCCCATTTCCCCTCACGGACTCAGTTTCCCCCATTTCCCCTCACGGATCCCGTTTCCCCCATTTCCCCTCACGGGTCCCGTTCCCCCCATTTCCCCTCACGGACCCCGTTCCCCCCATTTCCCCTCCAGGGCTCCATTCCCCCCATTTCCCCTCACGGACCCTTTTCTCCCCGCGCTGCCCCTCGCACCCCGCAGACGCCCCGTCTCCGCCATCACCCTCAGGGGCTCCACTCGCGGATCCAAACCCAGGGATCTTGCTTCGAACAGTTGTCATTTTTCCCACTAAAAATACGGATTTTCGCCTTAAAATTTCTGATTTTCCCTCTAAATCTGGCGGGTCTCAGCCCCGAAATTCACATCTTCCGTGCAAAAATAATCGATTTTCCACCAAAAGTGTGGATTTTTCCCCGTAATACCTTCGATTTTCCCCACTAAAAATACGTATTTTTACCTTAAAATTTTTGATTTTCCCTCTGAACCTGGCGGCCCTCAGCCCCAAAATTCACATTTTCCGTGCAAAAATACCGATTTCCCACCAAACCCATGGATTTTTCCCGTAATGTTTTTGATTTTTTTCCTTAAAATCCGGGGGGATCCGGCTGGTCCCAGCTCAGGGTTCGGGTGAGGGGAGGAGGGGCAAAGCCACGCCCCTTGCACAAGCCACGCCCATCTGACCCGCGACCCCCCTGACACGCCCCTTTGAGCAAACCACGCCTCCTCGTTCGCCACGCCCCTGCGTCGGCCCCGCCCCCTGCGGCAGCGGCGCGCGTGGGGGGCGTGGCCAGGGCAGCGCGCGCCGGCCCCGCCCCCGCGCCCCCCCTCAGGTACCGGCGGGATCGGGGGTCGGGGGGGGGGGGGGGGGGAGCCCCAAAATCGGGGGAATTTAACCCAAAATTGGGAGATTTTAACCCAAAACTGGGGGGGTTTTAAACCCCAAATGGGGCGGGATGGAGGAGCCGAGGGAGGGAGGGGAGATGGAGCCTGGAAAAGTGAATTTCGGGCCCCTCCCGAGAAGGTGGGGTCGCTCTAAAAAGTGTGAATTCGGCCTTAAAAAAGGGCGGTTTTGGCCAAAAAAGAGGAGAATTCGGCCCAAAAAAGTGGGGAGTTGGCCCCGGAAAGTGGAAGGGAGGGTTTGGTTCCCAAAAGGGGGAATTGGAGCTAAAGAAGAGGAGTTTGGACCCCAAAAAGGTGGGGGTTGACACCGAATACGGGGAGTTCGGTCCCAAAAATGGAGATTTTGGCCGCAAAAAGGGGGAATTTGGCACAAAAAAAGAGGGAGTTTGTCTCTAAAAATAAGGATTTGGCTCCAAAAAGTGGGAATTTGGGCCATAAGGGAGGGGTGGCCTTAAAATGGGGGAGTTGAACCCCCCAAAATAGGGATTTTTACAGCAAAAAGGGGGAATTTGTGTTCGAAAGGAGGAGTTTGGCCTCCAAAAGGGGGAATTTGGTCCCCAAAATGGGGCTGATTTGCCTCAAAAAGGAGATTTTGGTTCCAAAATGAGGAGATTTGTCTCCAAAAAGGGGATTTTGACCCCAAAAATGAGGAGTTTGGCTCCCAAAAAAGGGGAGTGGCTCCAAATAGGGATTTAATGGGAGCAAAAAATTGGCCACTTTCCCCCAAAATTCCCCATTTTCCCTCAAAATTCCCCATTTTCCCTCAAAATTCCCCCATTTTCCCCCAAAATTCCCCATTTTCCCCCAAAATTCCCCATTTCCCCCCCAAAATTCCCCACTTCCTCCCAAAATTCCCCATTTCCCCCCAAAACCTCCCAATTTTCCCTCAAAATTCCCCCATTTCCCCCCAAAATTCCCCATTTTTCCCCAAAATTCCCCATTTCCCCCCAAAATTCCCCATTTTTCCCCAAAATTCCCCATTTCCCCCCAAAATTCCCCATTTTCCCCAAAATTTCCCATTTTCCCCTCATAATTCCCCCATTTCCCCCCAAAACCTCCCAATTTTCCCTCAAAATTCCCCATTTCCCCCCAAAATTCCCCATTTCCCCCCAAAATTCTCCATTTCCCCCCAAAATTCCCCATTTCCCCTCAAAATTCCGCATTTCCCCCCAAAATTCCCCATTTTTCCCCAAAATTCCCCATTTCCCCCCAAAATTCCCCATTTTCCCCAAAATTTCCCATTTTCCCCTCATAATTCCCCCATTTCCCCCCAAAACCTCCCAATTTTCCCTCAAAATTCCCCATTTTCCCCCAAAATTCCCCATTTCCCCCCCAAAATTCCCCATTTCCCCCCAAAATTCCCCATTTTTCCCCAAAATTCCCCATTTCCCCCCAAAATTCCCCATTTTCCCCAAAATTTCCCATTTTCCCCTCATAATTCCCCCATTTCCCCCCAAAACCTCCCAATTTTCCCTCAAAATTCCCCATTTCCCCCCAAAATTCCCCATTTCCCCTCAAAATTCCGCATTTCCCCCCAAAATTCCCCATTTTTCCCCAAAATTCCCCATTTCCCCCCAAAATTCCCCATTTTCCCCAAAATTTCCCATTTTCCCCTCATAATTCCCCCATTTCCCCCCAAAACCTCCCAATTTTCCCTCAAAATTCCCCATTTTCCCCCAAAATTCCCCATTTCCCCCCCAAAATTCCCCATTTCCCCCCAAAATTCCCCATTTTTCCCCAAAATTCCCCATTTCCCCCCAAAATTCCCCATTTTCCCCAAAATTTCCCATTTTCCCCTCATAATTCCCCCATTTCCCCCCAAAACCTCCCAATTTTCCCTCAAAATTCCCCATTTCCCCCCAAAATTCCCCATTTCCCCTCAAAATTCCGCATTTCCCCCCAAAATTCCCCATTTTTCCCCAAAATTCCCCATTTCCCCCCAAAATTCCCCATTTTCCCCAAAATTTCCCATTTTCCCCTCATAATTCCCCCATTTCCCCCCAAAACCTCCCAATTTTCCCTCAAAATTCCCCATTCCCCCCAAAATTCCCCATTTCCCCCCCAAAATTCCCCATTTTCCCCCAAAATTCCCCATTTTCCCCCCAAAACTCCCCGTTTTTTCCCATCCAGCCGAGTATCTCCCCCAGAATTCATTGCCCCGCTCCGGAATTTCCAATTTCTGTCCCCTCACTGCGTTTTCTCCCCTCCAGACCCCACAAAACGATGGATTTGAGTCCCCAAAACAAAGATTTCCGCCCCAAACCACTCGGTCCTCCCCCAAAACGGGACTTTCCCCCCCCGAGTCCCCTCGATTTTTGCCATAAATCGGATTTTTTTCCTTCTCCGAGTTTCTCCATCCTCACAAAAATCAGCTCTCTATGGTTTTTTGTAATACACAATTAAATGTCCCATAAATTTTGATGAATTTTTATATTTTCCTCAAAACAGAACAAAATGCCCCGATTTTTTTTTCCCCCAAAATGCTTTTTTTTTGCCCCAAAATTCCTCCTTTCCCCTGGAAATTCCTGATTCCACCCCGAACCTCCTTTAATTCCTGAAAAAAAAAGGAATTTTTCCCTCTTTAAAGTTAATTTTCCCTTCACAAAAATGCCTTTTCTAAGGGAAAAATGACCATTTTCTCCCCAAACGGGTGATTTACCCCCAAATTGCAAAGCCTCACCCCCAAAATGATCGGATTTCCCCCCAAAATTCCCGTCTCTCCCCTAAAATGTCCCATTTTCCTCCCAAAATCGGCTTTTTCCCGTAAAATTATCAGGTGCTCGCTGAATTTACTCTTTTCTCCCCAAAACACTTTTCAACTTGGCCAAAAATCTTTTATTTTGCGCCAAAAATTCCCGTTTTCCCTGCAAAAACACTGATTTTCCCGGAAATAGGGACCTTTCCCCTAAGAGTTTGGATTATTCCCGCGAAAAAGTCAAAATTCTCCAAAAAAAGTGGCTCTTCCCCCCCAAATGCCGATTTTCGCCACAAAGGTTTTAGAGTTTCCTCTAAAATGTGGGTATTTCCTCCAAATTCTGGGGTTTAATTCTAGAACGGTTTTTTCCTCTCCAAAAATGACGATTTTCTTACTGAAATGTGGATTTTCCCTTTAAAAATGTGGATTTTCCCTCTCAAAATGTGGATTTTCCCTCTCAAAATGTGGGTTTTCCCTCTCAAAATGTGGGTTTTCCCTCCAAAATTGCTGATTTCCCTCTAAAAAGTGTCTTTTTCCTCCAAAAACAAGTGGATTTTTCCAAGCCCAGCATTTCCCCCGCCAACACCGTGGATTTGCTCTCCAGAAATTGGGATTTTCCCTTGGAAATGGTTCATTTTCCCCAAAAAAACCCATTTTCCCGTTCCATAAACCCGCGGATTTTTCCCCTTGGGAAATTTCTCTTTTCCCTCTGAGCTCGTGGATTTCCTCCCGCAGGTGCCGCGATGGTGACGTCATCGCCGCCGCTCCGGTGACGTCATCGCCGTCGCTCCGGTGACGTCATGGCGGTGCCGGGGGCGTGGCCGGCGCGGGGGGCGGAGCCCTCGGACAGCAGCCCCGAGCCCCCCTCCCCCTCCAGCTCCCGGCCCCCCCTCTCCGACTCCAGCCCCTCCCCCACCGAGACCACGCCCACCTCGCGGGGGCGGGGCCCAGGGGGCGGGGCCAGGGCTCGCCCCGCCCCTCCGGCCTCACCCGGGCTGGGGGGTGAGCGGCCCCTGGCGTTGTTTGAGGTGAGGCCACGCCCCCTAAAAATCCCACCCCTAATTAGCCCCGCCCAATTAATGACTTCTGTGGTGAGGCCACACCCCTAAAGCCCCACCCCCTAATTAGCCACAACTCGTTGGTGCCCTGGCATTGCAGTGAGGCCACGCCCACCTCAAGCCCCACCCCATTAATGCACCCTCCCTGTTTTGCATAAAGCTACGCCCCTTCCTGGCCCCGCCCACTCACAGTGCCTCCCCAAGTACCTGCTGCCATATAAGGCAGGACCACGCCCCCTGAGCCCCACCCTCATTGGCCCTGCCCCTTTGTTAGCCCCGCCCATCCTGTCCCTGGCATCACAGTCATTGGCCCCACCCCTGCCCTGAGCCCCGCCCCCAGACCCTGCCCGACCCCTGAGCCCCGCCCTCCTCTGCCCCACCCCAGATTGTGCCCCACCCTCTGAGCCACGCCCAACTCTGCCCCACCCTCTGACCCTGCCTGACCCCTGAGCCCCGCCCCCAGACCCTGCCCGACCCCTGAGCCACGCCCAACTCTGCCCCGCCCTCTTCGGCCCCGCCCTCACACCTGACTCCGCCTCATCCTGGGGCTCCGCCCCTGCCCCACCCCTGCCCTGTGACCACGCCCTCCCGGCCACGCCCCTGGCCCCGCCCACAGGAGGAGTTGGCGACGCGGCCGCGGGTTCCGGCGCTGCTGCGCAGGATCGCCCCGTACAGCGCCCTGAGCCCCGACAGCGACAGCGGCACCGCCCCGGTGAGTGACACCTGGGACACCTGGGACACCTGGGGACACACCTGGGGACACCTGGGACACACCTGGGGACACCTGGGGACACACCTGGGGCACCTGGGACACACCTGGGGACACACCTGGGATACACCTGGGGACACCTGGGACACACCTGGGGACACCTGGGGACACCTGGGGACAGGGACAGGGTGGGGACACCTGTACAGCGCCCTGAGCCCTGACAGTGACAGCGGCACCGCCCCGGTGAGTGACACCTGGGACACCTGGGACACACCTGGGGACACCTGGGGACACCTGGGGACACCTGGGGACAGCTGGGGTCACCTGGGGACACACCTGGGGACACACCTGGGACACCTGGGACACCTGGGGACACCTGGGACACACCTGGGGTCACCTGGGGACACACCTGGGGACACACCTAGGGCACCTGGGGACACCTGGGGACACACCTGGGGACACCCGGGTGATGCTGCTGCCGTAGGGACACTGTGGGCTCTCAGTGTCCCCTCAATGTCCCCTGGGTGTCCCCTCAGCGCCGCACCCTGGGGACCCTCCTGGGGGTGGTGACCCCTGGTGACCCCTGGGCGGTCACTGACCCCTGGTGACCCCTGGGCGGTCGCTGACCCCTCAATGTCCCCTCATTGTCCCCTCAGCGCCGCGCCCTGGGGACGCTCCTGGGCGTGGCGGCGCCGTCGCTGCAGTCGCTGCTGGGGCTGGTGCTGCTGCTGCGCCTGCCCTGGGTGGTGGGACACGGCGGCGTCCTGGGGACAGCGGCCATCGGCGTCCTGCTGGGGGCCTGCGTGAGTGACACACCTGGGGACACACCTGGGGACACACCTGGGGACATGGGGACACACCTGGGGTCACACTGGGGTCACTCCTGTCCTGGGGACAGCGGCCATCGGCGTCCTGCTGGGGGCCTGCGTGAGTGACACACCTGGGGACACACCTGGGGACACCTGGGGACATGGGGACACACCTGGGGACACACCTGGGGACACCTGGGGACATGGGGACACACCTGGGGACACACCTGGGGACACACCTGGGGTCACACTGGGGTCACTCCTGTCCTGGGGACAGCGGCCATCGGCGTCCTGCTTGGGCCCTGCGTGAGTGACACACCTGGGGACACTCCTGGGGTCAGAGGTCATACTTGGGGTCACTCCTGGGGTCAGGGGTCATGTTCTGGGTACTCGCGGGGGGGGTGAGGTCAGAGGTACAAGGGGTCAGGGGTCAGAGACGTCAGTGACTCAGAGGGGTCAGTTGGTCAGTGGGTCGGAGAGGCTCGTGGTCAGAGGGGTCAGAGGTCACAGAGGTCAGGGGTCAGAGGTCAGTGTCCCCACAGATGCTGCTCACCGCCGTGTCCCTCAGCGCCGTCGCCACCAACGGCCTGGACCCCGGTGAGCTCAGGGGGCGTGGCTGGGGGGGCGTGTCCGGCGCGGACCCCGCCCAATGACAGCACAGTGGCGTGTAGGCGCGTCCGGCGCTGACCCCGCCCCGTGACGTCACAGGGGGCGGGGCGCTGGCGCTGCTGTCGGGGGCGCTGGGCCCCGAGGCCGGGGGCGCCGTGGGCGTGTGCGGGTTCCTGAGCGCCGCCTTCGCCGCCGCCGCCGCCGCGCTGGGCGGGGCCGAGGTGCTGCTGGTCAGTGGGCGGGGCCGGGGTGGGCGGGGCCAGGCCGGGGTCAGGGTGGGGCTGGCGAGTGGGCGGGGTCAGGGCTGGGCAGGGTCAGGGTGGGGTCAGGCTGGGACTGGACGGGGCAGAGGTGCTACTGGCGAGTGGGCGGGGCTGGGTGGGGTGGGCGGGGCCGAGGTGTTGGTGGTGACTGGGTGGGGCCGGGACATGGGTGTGGTCAGGGTGGGGCTGGGCGTGGTCAGGGTGTGGCCAGAGAAAGGGAGGCCTGGCTTGGGATAAGGGGACACAAGGCAGGGAGGGGTTCAGAAGGGGCGGGGCCTGTGCAGGGGGTGTGGCTAGGGATGAGAAGGCTGGAGGGGCGTGGTTCCACTAAAGGGCGGAGCTTGGCTGAGGATGTGACCACATGAAAGGGGCGTGGCCAATCGGACAATGTGTAGAAATGGGCGTGGTCTAATCAGAGGGGCGGGGCTTTACCTGTGGGGCGAGGTCAGCCTGAAGTGGGTGGGGAAATGGGTGGAGCCTGCTGGGCCAGGGCTTTGCAGTAGGGGTCTGCGGTGGGCATGGCTTATGACATGGTCGTGGCCACACCCTCCTGGGGGTGTGCCCAGCCTGAGAGGCGTGTCGGTGGGCGGAGCCTGTCACCGCTCTGGCCCCTCCCTCCCCGCAGGTTTACCTGAGCCCCAGCTGGGCGGTGCTGCCGGGGCGTGGCCGCTGGGGCCGCCTCAACAACGGGCGTGGCTACGGGGCGGGGCTCCTGGCGCTGCTGGGGGCGGGGTCTCTGGCCCCGCCCCGCCTGCGCGCGGCCGCCGCCCCCCTGGGCCCCGCGGGGCTGCTGCTGGCGCTGCTGGCGCTGCAGGCGGGCTCCCTGCGCCACGCCCTGCCCGGAGACCCCGCCCACGCGTGAGTGACGCGCCCCCTCCCTCACCTATGCTAATGAGATGCTAATGAGCCCTCCGGCTGAGCCCGGCTGTCCCCCCCAGGCTGTGCCTGCCCCCCCGCCCCGGGGACCCCCTGCGGCCCTGCGCGCCCCCCGCGCCCCCCAACGCCTCCCGAGGTCCTCCCGGCCAGCAGGGGGCGCTGCCCGCCCTGCCCGGGCCCAGCGCCAGGCTGTTGGCGAGTGAGTCCGGCGGGGGCGGGGACACGGCAAAGCCCCGCCCACAGGGAGGCTTTGGCTACGCCCCCCGGGTGTCGGGTTGGGGGTGGGGTCATGGGGAGGTCATAGGAGGGGTGGGTGTGGCCAGCACAAGACACGCCCCCCAGGGGAGGCTTTGGCTCCACCCCCCCGGGGTTAGTTCAGAGGGTCACCATGAGGTCATGGGGAGAAGGATGGGGGTGGGGTCACCCCGAGGTCATGCTGGGGTCACAGAGGTCGCCTTGAGGTCATGGAGGGGTCACAGGGGAGTGGGGTCACTCTGAGGTCATGGCAGGATCGCAGGGGGTGGGGTCACCCAAAGGTCGTGCTGGGGTCACAGAGGTCACCCTGAGGTCACAGAGGGGTCACAGGGGTGGGGTCACCCCGAGGTCATTCTGAGGTCCAAGGGGTCACCCCGAGGTCATGCTGGGGTCACCATGAGTGTCTGTGGGCGTGGCCTCACCTGCTGCCCTACCCCTAGGGAACCTGTGGCCACGCCCCTCAGAGGCGGGGCTGGGGGCGGGGCCGGAGCAGGAGGAGGGCGGGGCCGACGCCTCCTTCGGGGCCCTGCTGGGGCTGAGCCTCCCCTCGGCCTCCGGTGAGAACGGGGGGACCCCAAAATGGGAGGGGCCCAAATCGGGGTGGGGGTCCCCAAAATGTGGGGGGCACCCCAAGGTGGGGGGGGGGACCCGGAAGTGTAGGGGAACCCAAAGGGGGAGGGGTGAACTGGGGGTCCCAAGGGGATCTGGGGAGGCCAAAAAGGGGGGTTGGGGGTTCAAGGGGGATTTGGGGGTGCCAGCTCTGTCCCAGGGGGGCTCTGGGGTGATTTTGGGGTGCCAGGTTGATTTTTGGGGGTCCCAGGGGTGCTCTGGGTGGTCTCAGGGTGATTTTGGGGTATTTTTGGGGGTCCCAGGGGTGCTCTGGGGTGATTTTGGGGTGCCAGGTTGATTTTTGGGGGTCCCAGGGGTGCTCTGGGGTGATTTTGGGGTCCCAGGTTGATTTTTGGGGGTCCCAGGGGTGCTCTGGGGTGATTTTGGGGTCCCAGGTTGATTTTTGGGGGTCCCAGAGGTGCTCTGGGGTGATTTTGGGGTGCCAGGTTGATTTTTGGGGGTCCCAGAGGTGCTCTGGGGTGATTTTGGGGTGCCAGGTTGATTTTTGGGGGTCCCAGGGGTGCTCTGGGGGTGCAGCCGCTGCTCGGAGCTCGGGGACGTCGCCCGTTCGGTGCCGGCCGGGAGCCTGGGGGCGGCCACGGCCACGGCCCTGGGCTGTATCCGCCCCGAAACCTGAGGGGGGACCCCAAAACTGCGGGGGGGTCCCAAAACCGGAGGGGGGACCCCAAAACTGCCCAGGGGGGACCCCAAAACTGCGGGGGGTGTGCCAGGGGGTGTTTGGGGGGATTTGGGGGGGATTTGGGGGAGGGTCCCTGCTTAGGGGGCGTGAGATTTGGGGGTTTTTTGGGGGGGGGTTGGGGGGATTTTGGGGGACTGCCCCTGCTCAGGGGGTACTGGGGGGGATTTTGGGGGTTCGAGGGGGATTTGGGGGGATTTTGGAGGAATTTTGGGGGGATTTGGGAGGGATTTTTAGGGAATTTGGGGGGGATTTGGGGGGTTTTTGGGTTTTCCTTGACGGCCAGACCTGAGCGCGGCGCTGCTGCTGGGGGCCGGCGTGGAGGGGCAGCTGCTGCGGGACAAGTGAGTCTGGGGTCCCCGTGTCCCCAGTGTCACCTGGGGGGGTCCCGGTGTCACCTGGGGGTCCACACGGGGGTCCCCTGTGGGGTTCGCGGTGTCCCAAGGTGCGTCCTGGTGGCCGGGGAGGAGGGGACACCCCGCTGTCCCCCCGATTGTCCCCGCAGGTTCGGTGCCACCCCGGGCAGTGTCCCCGTGTCCCGGGGCCGTGTCCCCACGTTGTCCCCGTGTCCCGGGGCCGTGTCCCCACGCTGTCCCCGTGTCCCCGCAGGTTCGGGGCCGCCCTGGGCGGTGTCCCCGGGCAGTGTCCCCGTGCTGTCCCCGTGCTGTCCCCGTGTCCCCGGGCAGTGTCCCCACGCTGTCCCCGTGTCCCCGTGCTGTCCCCCTGTCCCCGGGCAGTGTCCCCGTGCCGTCCCCGTGTCCCCGGGCCGTGTCCCCGCGCCGTCCCCGTGTCCCCGTGCTGTCCCCGTGCTGTCCCCGTGTCCCCGGGCAGTGTCCCCGTGCTGTCCCCGTGTCCCGGGGCAGTGTCCCCACGCTGTCCCCGTGTCCCCACGCTGTCCCCGTGTCCCCACGCTGTCCCCGTGTCCCCGCAGGTTCGGGGCCGCCCTGGGCGGTGTCCCCGGGCCGTGTCCCCGGGCCGTGTCCCCATGCCGTCCCCGTGTCCCCACGCCGTCCCCGTGTCCCCGCAGGTTCGGGGCCGCCCTGGGCGGTGTCCCGGGGCCGTGTCCCCGTGTCCCCGGGCCGTGTCCCCGTGCCATCCCCGTGTCCCCGGGCAGTGTCCCCACTCCGTCCCCGTGTCCCCGCAGGTTCGGGGCCGCCCTGGGCGGTGTCCCCGTGCTGGCCGCTGTCGCCTGGCCCTGGCCCTGGGTCCCGGTGCTGGGGGCGCTGCTGTCGGCGGTGGGGGCGGGGCTGCAGGCGCTGCTCGGGGGGTCCCGCCTGCTGCGGGGGCTGGCGCGGACACGGGCGCTGCCGCTGCCGCACGTGAGTGTCACCGCTGTCCCCACGGTGTCCCCGAGGGGACCCCAGTGTCACCGGGAGGGGCGCTTGTGTCACTAAAGGGGTCCCCAGTGTCCCCAAAGATGGCCCCGATGCCCCTAAGGGGGTCCCCAAGGGGGTCCCCATATGAAAAAGGGTCCCCAATGTCCCAGAGGGGGTCCCCGATGTCCCCAGGGACTCCCCAGTGTCCCCAAGTATGTCCCCGATGTCCCTAAGGGGTCCCAATGCCCCCAAGGGGGTCCCCAACAGGGTCCCCATATGCCTAAAAGGGTCCTCAATGACCCCAAGGGAGACCCAGTGCCCCCTGGGTGTCCCCAATGTCCCCTCAGTGTCCCCTGGGTGTCCCCAATGTCCCCTCAGTGTCCCCTCGGTGTCCCCAGTGTCCCCAATGTCCCCTCAGTGCCCCCTGGGTGTCCCCAGTGTCCCCAATGTCCCCTCAGTGTCCCCTGGGTGTCCCCAATGTCCCCAATGTCCCCTCAGTGTCCCCAATGTCCCCAGTGTCCCCAATGTCCCCAGTGTCCCCAATGTCCCCTGGATGTCCCCAATGTCCCCTGGGTGTCCCCAATGTCCCCTGGATGTCCCCAGTGTCCCCTAGGTGTCCCCAATGTTCCAAATGTCCCCAGTGTCCCCTGGGTGTCCCCAGTGTCCCCTGGGTGTCCCCAATGTCCCCAATGTCCCCTGGGTGTCCCCAATGTCCCCTCAGTGTCCCCTGGGTGTCCCCAATGTTCCCAATGTCCCCAATGTCCCCTGGGTGTCCCCAATGTCCCCAGTGTCCCCTGGGTGTCCCCAGTGTCCCCTGGGTGTCCCCAATGTCCCCAGTGTCCCCTGGGTGTCCCCAGTGTCCCCTCAGTGTCCCCTGGGTGTCCCCAATGTCCCCTGGGTGTCCCCAATGTCCCCTCAGTGTCCCCTGGGTGTCCCCGCAGGCGCTGTCTCGGGGCCGGCTGTGGCCGCTGCTGGCGACCTTGGTGACCGCGACCCTGGGGGTGCTGCTGGGCTCGCTGGACCTGCTGGCCCCGGTGCTGTCCGTGTGCGTGTCCCCGCCCTCCCCGTGACGTCACGGCCCGCGCGGTGACGTCAGCGCACCGCGGTGACGTCATTCTCTCCGCAGGTTGTGCCTGACGTCATACCTGGGGCTGAACCTGGCCTGCGCCCTGCAGGGGGCGCTGCCCACGCCCGGCTGGAGCCCGCGGTGTCCACTCTACCACTGGTCAGTGCCGGGTGACCGCTGGGTGACCTTGAGTGACCACTGCGTGACCACTGGGTGACCTTGAGTGACCCTGATTGACCATCAGTGACCGCTGAGTGACCCTGAGTGACCAATGGGTGACCCTGAGTGACCCTGATTGACCATCAGTGACCGCTGAGTGACCCTGAGTGACCAATGGGTGACCCTGAGTGACCCTGATTGACCATCAGTGACCGCTGAGTGACCCTGAGTGACCAATGGGTGACCCTGAGTGACCCTGACTGACTGCTGAGTGACCACTGAGTGACCCTGAGTGACCGATGGGTGACCGCTGAGTGACCACTGAGTGTTGAGTGACCACTGAGTGACCAATGGGTGACTGACTACTGGGTGACCACCGAGTGATCACTGAGTGGCCCTGAGTGACCTCAGAGTGACCCTGAGTGACCACTGGTGACCACTGAGTGACCGATGAGTGACCACTGGGTGACGATGAGTGACCGTGGGTCACACAGAGTGACCGCTGGGTCCCTGTCCCTGTCCGCAGGGTGGTGTCCCTGACTGTCCCCAGTGTCCCCAATGTCCCTGTGTGTCCCCAGGGCGGTGTCCCTGACTGTCCCCAGTGTCCCTGTCCCTGTCCCTGTCCCTGACTGTCCCCATGTCCGCGACTGTCCCTGTCCTGTCCCCAGGGCGGTGTCCCTGTGTCCCTGACTGTCCCCAATGTCCCTGTCCTGTCCCCAGGGCGGTGTCCCTGTGTCCCTGACTGTCCCCAATGTCCCTGTCCTGTCCCCAGGGCGGTGTCCCTGTCCCCGACTGTCCCCAATGTCCCTGTCCTGTCCCCAGGGCGGTGTCCCTGTGTCCCTGACTGTCCCCAATGTCCCTGTCCTGTCCCCAGGGCGGTGTCCCTGTCCCTGACTGTCCCCAATGTCCCTGTCCTGTCCCCAGGGCGGTGTCCCTGTCCCTGAGTGTCCCCAATGTCCCTGTCCTGTCCCCAGGGCGGTGTCCCTGTGTCCCTGACTGTCCCCAATGTCCCTGTCCTGTCCCCAGGGCGGTGTCCCTGTCCCTGACTGTCCCCAATGTCCCTGTCCTGTCCCCAGGGCGGTGTCCCTGTCCCTGACTGTCCCCAATGTCCCTGTCCTGTCCCCAGGGCGGTGTCCCTGGCCGGGGCCGTGCTGTGTCTGTCCCTCATGGTTGTCACCTGCTGGCACTGTGCCCTGCTGGCCCTGGGCATCGGCGCCACCGCCTACAAATACCTGGAGTTCCGCAGGTGAGGGGCGGGGACACACCTGGGGACACCTGGGGGACACCTGGGGGACAGGGAGGGGGCAGGGACACACCTGGGGGAGAAGGACACACCTGGGGACACACCTGGGGGCACACCTGGGGACACCTGAGGGGACACCTGGGGACACCTGAGACACACCTTGGAACACACCTGGGGACAGGGAGGGGACAGGGACACCTGGGGGGGGCAGGGACACCTGTGGGGGCTCCAACCCTCACCTGTGTTGTCCCGCCCCTCCCCCCCCGCAGCGCGCAGACCGAGTGGGGGGAGGGGCTGCGGGGGCTGTCCCTGAGCGCCGCCAGGTTCGCGCTGCTGCGGCTGGAGGACGGCCGGCCCCCGCCCCCCAGCCTCAGGTGAGACCCCCCTGACCCCGCCCCCTAGCCTCAGGTGAGACCCCCCCCTGACCCCGCCCCCCAGCCTCAGGTGAGACCCCCTGACCCCGCCCCCCAGCCTCAGGTGAGACCCCTGACCCCGCCCCCCAGCCTCAGGTGAGACTCCCCCTGACCCCGCCCCCAGCCTCAGGTGAGACCCCCTCTGACCCCGCCCCCCAGCCTCAGGTGAGACCCCCCTCTGATCCCGCCCCCCAGCCTCAGGTGAGACCCCCTCTGATCCCGCCCCCCAGCCTCAGGTGAGACTCCCCTGACCCCGCCCCCCAGCCTCAGGTGAGACCTCCGACCCCCCCTGACCCCCCCACGTCCCCGTGACCCCCCGTGACCCCATTTCTCTCTGTCCCCCCCCAGGCCGCAGCTGTTGGTGCTGTCCAAGCCCTGTGACCCCCCCCATGTCCCCAATGTCCCCATGACCCCTGTGACCCCAATGTCCCTGTGACCCCCCGTGACCCCCCGTGACCCCCGTGACCCCCCGTGACCCCATTTCTCTCTGTCCGCCCCCAGGCCGCAGCTGTTGGTGCTGTCCAAGCCCTGTGACCCCCCCCCCATGTCCCCAATGTCCCCATGACCCCTGTGACCCCAATGTCCCTGTGACCCCCCCGTGACCCCCTGTAACCCTCCGTGACCCCATTTCTCTCTGTCCCCCCAGGCCGCAGCTGTTGGTGCTGTCCAAGCCCTGTGACCCCCCCCCCCCATGTCCCCAATGTCCCCATGACCCCTGTGACCCCAATGTCCCTGTGACCCCCCCGTGACCCCCGTGACCCCCCGTGACCCCATTTCTCTCTGTCCCCCCCCAGGCCGCAGCTGTTGGTGCTGTCCAAGCCCGGTGACCCCCCCGGGCCCCCCCCCCGGCCGGAGCTGGTGGTTCTGGCGGCGCAGCTGCAGGGCGGGGGGCGTGGCCTGACCGTGCTGGGGGCGGTGCTGGGCGGGGCCTTGCCCGGAGACCTGCCCCGGGCCCGGGGGGCCGAGAGGGTGAGGGGGGGCTGGGGGGGCTCGGGGGGCTGGGGGGGTTTTGGGGTTTATGGGGGGTTATTGGGGAGGGGGCTGGGGGGGTTATGGGGGGCTGGAGGGAGCTGGGGGGCTATGGGGGGCTGTGGGGGTTATGTGGGGCTATGGGGGGCTGGGGGGCTTTGTGGGGCTATGTGGGGCTATGGAGGGCTGTGGGGGGCTATGGGGGGCTATGGGGGTCTGTGGGGCTGTGGGGGGCTGTGGGGGGTTATGGGGGGCTATGGGGGGTTATGGGGGGCTATGGAGGGCTGTGGGGTTATGGGGGGCTGTGGGGGGCTGTGGGGGGTTATGGGGGGCTATGGGGGGCTGTGGGGTTATGGGGGGCTGTGGGAGGCTGTGGGGGGTTATGGGGGGCTGTGGGGGGCTGTGGGGGGTTATGGGGGGCTATGGGGGGCTGTGGGGTTATGGGGGGCTATGGGGGGCTGTGGGGTTATGGGGGGCTGTGGGAGGCTGTGGGGGGTTATGGGGGGCTGTGGGGGGCTGTGGGGGGCTATGGAGGGCTGTGGGGGGCTATGGGGGGTTATGGGGGGTTATGTGGGGCTATGGAGGGCTATGGGGGTGTGGGGGGCTATGGGGGGCTGTGGGGTTATGGGGGGCTGTGGGAGGCTATGGGGGGTTATGGGGGGCTGTGGGAGGCTATGGGGGGTTATGGGGGGCTGTGGGAGGCTATGGGGGGTTATGGGGGGCTGTGGGGGACTATGGGGGGTTATGGGGGGCTGTGGGGGGTTATGGGGGGCTGTGGGGGGCTATGGGGTTATGGGGTGCTCACGGGGGCTGTGGAGGGGTCCCGGGGGGTCAGGGGAGGGGTTTGGGTGGGGGGCTCTTGAGGGGGTGTCATGGCCGGGGCGGGGCCGGTGGGGCCGGGTCCTTTTGGGGCGTCCCCGTGTCCCCTTGGGGTGACCCCTGACCCTCCCGTGTCCCTGTCACTGTCACTGTCCCCTGTCCCCATGTCCCCGTCACTGTCCCCATGTCCCCGTGTCCCTGTCGCTGTCCCCAGGCTCTCCGGGCAGCCCTGGCCCGGGCCGGGGTCACTCTGGGCTGTCCCCTGACCCTGTCCCCGTGTCCCCGTGTCCCTGTCGCTGTCCCCAGGCTCTCCGGGCAGCCCTGGCCCGGGCCGGGGTCACTCTGGGCTGTCCCCTGACCCTGTCCCCGTGTCCCCGTGTCCCTGTCGCTGTCCCCAGGCTCTCCGGGCAGCCCTGGCCCGGGCCGGGGTCACTCTGGGCTGTCCCCTGACCCTGTCCCCGTGTCCCCGTGTCCCTGTCGCTGTCCCCAGGCTCTCCGGGCAGCCCTGGCCCGGGCCGGGGTCACTCTGGGCTGTCCCCTGACCCTGTCCCCGTGTCCCCGTGTCCCTGTCGCTGTCCCCAGGCTCTCCGGGCAGCGCTGGCCCGGGCCGGCGCCCGCGGCTTCGTGCAGATCCTGGTGACACCGGAGCCGGGCGCGGGGCTGGCCGCGCTCGTGCAGGGGGTGGGGCTGGGGGCGCTCCGCCCCAACACGGTCCTGCTCGGGTGGCCCCGACGGTGGCGGCAGCAGCCGGACCCCGCCCGCGCCGCCAGGGACTTCGTGGGTACGTTGGGGACATTCGGGGGACATCGGGGACGTTGGGGGACATTGGGGACATTGGAAGGGATTGGGGACATTGAGGGGATTGGGGGGATTGTGGAGATGGGGGACATCAGGGACACTGGGGACATTGGGGACATGGGGGACGTTGGGGGGATTAAGGAACAGCGGGGACACTGGGGACGTTGGGGGATATTTGGGACATTGGGGACACTGGGGACACTGGGGGATATTGGGACATTGGGGACATTGGGGACATTGGGGGGATTTAGAAACAATGGGGACACTGGGGACATTGGGGGATTGAACAATGAGGACATTGGGGACATTGGGGGATATTTGGGACATTGGGGACATTGGGGACACTGGGGAATATTGGGACATTAGGGACATTGGGGACGTTGGGGGGATTAAGGAACAGCGGGGACACTGGGGACGTTGGGGGATATTTGGGACATTGGGGACATTGGGGGGATTTAGAAACAATGGGGACACTGGGGACATTGGGGGATATTTGGGACATTGGGGACATTGGGGACTTTGGGGGGATTAAGGAACAATGGGGACACTGGGGACATTGGGGGATTGGGGACATTGGGGGATATTGGAGACATTGGGGACGTTGGAGGATATTGGGGACATTGGGGATGTTGGGGACATCCAGAGGACATTGGGGAGTCACGGGGGGACACTGGGGGCCATGGGGGGGAGCGGCTGGGACATTGGGGTGACACGGGGTGGGAACACGATGGGAGGGGACACCCGGGGGACACCTTTGGGGGCGTCACCGGGACATTGCGGGGTTGGGGACACGCGGTGAGGCTTTCTGGGGGCGTCCCCGCTGTCCCCGTGTGTCCCCAGAGCTGCTGCGCGTGTCCGGGGCCGGGGGGCGCGCGCTGCTGGTGTCCAAGGGCGGGGCGGAGCCGGGCGCGGCCCCGGGGGGCTCTCTGGACGTGTGGTGGGTGGTCGGCACCGGGCGCCTCCTGACGCTGCTGCCGCTGCTGCTCAGACAGCACCCGGTAGGCGGGGCCTCGGGGGGCGGGGCCTCGGGGGCGGGGCTTCAGGGGTGGGGATGGGGCGGGGCTTGAGAGGGTGGAGATTGAAGGGCAGGGCTTGAAAGGGTGGAGATTGGGGGCGGGGCTTGAGAGCGTGAGGCTTGAGAGGGCGGGGCTTGAGAGGGTGGCAATTGAGGGGTGGAGATTGAGGGGCGGAGCTTGAGAGGGTGAGGCTTGAGAGGACAGGGATTGAGGGGCGGGGCTTGAGAGAGTGGGGATAGAAAGGGTGGGGCTTGAGAGGGTGGGGATTGGGGGCGGGGCTGGAGAGGGTGGGGATGGAGAGGGTGGGGCTTGAGAGGGTGGGATTGAGGGGGCGGGGCTTGAGAGGAGCTTGAGAGGGCAGGGCATGAAGGGCGGGGCTTGAGGGGGTCAAGGGGAGGGGCTTGAGGCAGGGCATGAGGGGGCGGGGTCTGTGAGATGTGGGGAGGGGCTTGGGGGAGGAGGGGGCTGACCCTTGGTGACCCTCCATGACCCCCTTGTGACCCCCCAGGTGTGATGGGGGTGGGGTTTTGGGCGTCTCTGGGTTTTAGGGAGGGGTCTCACCTGTCCCTCGCTGTCCCCAGGTGAGGCTCAGGTGGATTTGGGGTTTTTTGGGGATTTTGGGGAGGGGTCTCACCTGTCCCCCGCTGTCCCCAGGCGTGGCGCGGGTGTCCCCTGCGCCTGTTCACGGTGGCGCTGCTGGAGGACAACAGCGAGCGGCTGCGGCGCCTCCTGGAGGCCGTGGCGCGGCGCCGGGCGCTGCCGGCCCAGGTGCACGTGGTGGAGCTGGTGAGAGCCAAGAACACACCTAAAACACCCCAAAAATACACCTGAGAGACCCCAAAACCACCCCAAAAATACCCCTAAAACACCCCAAAAATACACCTGAGAGACCCCCAAACCACCCCAAAAATACCCCTAAAACACCCCAAAAATACACCTGAGAGACCCCCAAACCACCCCAAAAATACCCCTAAAACACCCCAAAAATACACCTGAGAGACCCCCAAACCACCCCAAAAATACCCCTAAAACACCCCAAAAATACACCTGAGAGACCCCCAAACCACCCCAAAAATACCCCTAAAACACCCCAAAAATACACCTGAGAGACCCCAAAACCACCCCAAAAATACCCCTAAAACACCCCAAAAATACACCTGAGAGACCCCAAAACCACCCCAAAAATACCCCTAAAACACCCCAAAAATACACCTGAGAGACCCCAAAACCACCCCAAAAATACCCCTAAAACACCCCAAAAATACACCTGAGAGACCCCAAAACCACCCCAAAAATACCCCTAAAACACCCCAAAAATACACCTGAGAGACCCCAAAACCACCCCAAAAATACCCCTAAAACACCCCAAAAATACACCTGAGAGACCCCAAAACCACCCCAAAAATAGACCTGAGAGACTCCATGACCAGCCCCAAAAATACCCCAAAAATACCCCAAAACCACCCCAAACCAGCCCTGCCCCGTCAGTAGTGGTCCATACTGGTTTATACTGGTTTATACTGGTCCCTCCCGGTCTATACTGGTCCGTACTGGTTTATACTGGTCCCTACTGGTCGGTCCCGCCCGCAGCACAACGAGGACGTCTCGGCGTACACGTACGAGCGGACGCTGATGATGGAGCAGAGGTCGCAGATGCTGCGGCAGCTCCGCCGGGCACAGGTGACGTCATCGCCCCTCCCCTGTGACGTCATCATCACCATCGTCATCATAGTCATCATCATCATCAATCATCATCATCAATCATCATCATCGTCATCATAATCCGTTGTGACGTCATCATCACCCCCGTGATGTCATCGCGCCATGTGGCGTCACCGCCGTGACCTGTGATGTCATCGTCATGCATGTGACATCATCGTACCCCCTGTGACATCATGACCTTGTCAGGAGTGTCGTTGCCCTATTGCCCTCCCTGCGACGTCATCATCACAATCCTTGTGACATCATCACCCTGCCTGCGATGTCATCATCGTCCCCGTGACGTCATCACCCTGTCCGTGATGTCATCACACCCCCCATGTTATTGTCACCCTGTGACATCCTCCTCCTCCTTGTGATGTCATTGCATTTGTGACGTTATCATCCCCCTTGTGATGTCATCACCCGGTCCGTGATGCCATCGTCCTCCCTGTGACGTCACTGCCCAGTGATGTCACTACCCTCCCTGTGGTGCCATCCCCACTCCCTGTGATGTCATTATCCTTCGGTGACATCACTGTCCTCCCTGTGACATCACCAATCTCCCTGTGACGTCATCACACCTTCTCATGATGTCATCCCCATTCTCTGTGATGTCATTGCTCTCCCTGTGATGTCTCTGCCATACCCATGACATCACACAGCACCATATGACGTCATTGCCATGCAGCTTCATAGACCGCATGTGACGTCATCATCACCCCTCTGACGTCATTCTCACCCCTGCCTCTACTGTTAAACCCCTCCCCGTGATGTCATCGCCTCCCTGTGACGTCACACAGCATCCTCACGACGTCACAACCATCCCTGTGATGTTACAGCCAACCTTGTGACGTCATTAATCTCTCTCTCCCGATGACGTCACAGGGAGGCCACGCCCTCTCGCAGCCGCCCAGCGCTGAGGAAGAGGAGGGGGGGGAGGGGGAGCCCCGGAGGGGACCCAGCCCGTGAGTGAGACTGGGAACACTGGGAGGGACTGGGAGGGACTGGGAGGGACTGGGAGAGGGACACTGGTGGTCCCTCCTGGTCTATACTGGTTTATACTGGTCTGTACTGGTCCATACCGGTCCATACTGGTTTATACTGGGTTATAGTGGGCGGGGGGAACGTCCAGCGCGTGCACTGGGGCACTGAGGGGGGGGGTGGTCAGTGGGGGTGACTGATCCGTACTGGTTTATACTGGTCCATACCAGTCCGTACCGTTCTATACTGGTTTATACTGGTCTGTACTGGTTTATACTGGTCCATACTGGTTTATACTGGGGAGGGGGAACGCCTGGCGCATGCACTGGGACAGTGGGGGGGGTGGTCAGTGGGGGTGACTGATCCATACTGGTTTATACTGGTCCATACCAGTCCATACCGTTCTATACTGGTTTATACTGGTCTGTACTGGTTTATACCAGTCTATACTGGTCCATACTGGTTTATACTGGGGAGGGGGAACGTCCGGCGCATGCACTGGGACAGTGGAGGGGGGGTGGTCAGTGGGGATGACTGGTCTGTACCGGTCCATACCGGTCTGTACTGGTCTGTACTGGTTTGTACCGGTCCATACTGGTCTGTACTGGTCCATACTGGTTTCTACTGGTCCATACTGGGCAGGGGGAACGTCCGGCGCATGCACGCCGCCGAGCGCCTGAACGCCGCCATCGGGGCGCACTCGGGGGGGGCGGGGCTGGTGCTGCTGGACCTGCCCCCCCCGCCCCCGCCCCGCCCCCACCGCCCGCTGGAAAACTGTATCCGGAACTGGGGGGAAAAACCGGGAATTCGGGGAAAATGGGAATAATGGGGGGAAATGGGAATAATGGGGGGAAATGGGGAAAATGGGAGAAAAATGGGAGAAAAATGGGAATAATGGGGGGAAATGGGGAAAAATGGGGGGAAATGGGAAAAATGGGGGAAAATGGGGGAAAATGGGAATGGGGAAAAATGGGGAAATGGGAAAAAATGGGGGTAAATGGGGAAAAATGGGGAAATTTGGGAATGGGGAAAAATGGGGGAAATGGGGAGAAAATGGGAAAAAATGGGGAAAAATGGGAATGGGGGAAATGAGGGGAAAGGGTCCCTGGAGAACTGAATCTGAAATTGGGGGGAAAACGGGGGAATTTGGGAAAAATGGGGAAAAGGGGGAAAATGGAAATGGGGAAAATGGGGGGAAATGGGGAAAAAATGGGGAAAATGAGGGGAAGTGGTCCCTGGAAAAGTGTATCCGAAATTGGGGAAAAATGGGGAAAAATGGGGAAAAATGGGAATAAATGGGGGGAAGGGCCCTTGTCAAACTGTATCCGGAATTGGGGGGAAAATGGAGGAAATTGGGAAAAATGGAGGAAAAATAGGGAAAATGGGAATGGGGAGATTGGGAAAACCCGGGAAAAATGGGGAAAAAACGGGGGAAAATGGGGAAAAAACGGGGGGAAATGGGGGGAAACGGGTCCTGGAGAACTGTATCCGGAATTGGGAAAAAACCCAGGGAATTTGGGACAATTGGGGATGGAGAATTGGGGGAAACAGGAAAAGGGAAAAGGGGGAAATGGGGAAACTGGGAGGGGTGGGGGAAACTGGGGCGTACTGGGAGGGCACTGGGGGCACTCGGAGGTCACTGGTGGTCACTGGGAGGTCACTGGGGGTCACTGGGAGGTCACTGGTGGTCACTGGGAGGGCACTGGTGGTCACTGGGGGTCACTGGTGGTCACTGGGAGGTCACTGGGGGTCACTGGTGGTCACTGGGAGGTCATTGGTGGTTAGTGGTGGTCACTGGTGGTCAATGGTGGGCACTGGGAGGTCACTGGAGGTCACTGGGAGGTCACTGGGGGTCACTGGGAGGTCACTGGTGCTCACTGGAGGTTACTGGGGGTCACTGGGGGTCACTGGGAGGTCACTGGTGGTCACTGGGAGGTCACTGGTGCTCACTGGTGGTCACAGGTGGTTACTGGGAGGTCACTGGGAGGGCACTGGTGGTCACTGGTGGTCACAGGTGGTTACTGGGAGGTCATTGGGAGGTCACTGGGAGGGCACTGGTGGTCACTGGGAGGTCACAGGTGGTCACTGGTGGTCACTGGTGGTCACTGGTGGTTACTGGGAGGTCACTGGGAGGTCACTGGTGGTCACTGGTGGTCACAGGTGGTTACTGGGAGGTCATTGGGAGGTCACTGGGAGGGCACTGGTGGTCACTGGGAGGTCACAGGTGGTCACTGGTGGTCACTGGTGGTCACTGGTGGTTACTGGGAGGTCACTGGGAGGTCACTGGTGGTCACTGGGGGTCACTGGGAGGTCACTGGGAGGTCACTGGTGGTCACTGGGAGGGCACTGGTGCTCACTGGTGGTCACAGGTGGTTACTGGGAGGTCACTGGGAGGGCACTGGTGGTCACTGGTGGTCACAGGTGGTTACTGGGAGGTCACTGGGAGGTTACTGGTGGTCACTGGTGGTCACAGGTGGTTACTGGGAGGTCATTGGGAGGTCACTGGGAGGGCACTGGTGGTCACTGGGAGGTCACAGGTGGTCACTGGTGGTCACTGGTGGTCACTGGTGGTTACTGGGAGGTCACTGGGAGGTCACTGGTGGTCACTGGGGGTCACTGGGAGGTCACTGGGAGGTCACTGGTGGTCACTGGGAGGGCACTGGTGCTCACTGGTGGTCACAGGTGGTTACTGGGAGGGCACTGGGAGGTCACTGGTGGTCACAGGTGGTCACTGGTTTGTCCCTGACTCGCCCAGACCTGGAGTTCCTGGAGGTTCTCACCGAGGGCCTGGGGCCGGTGCTGCTGGTGCGCGGCGGCGACGGCGACGGCGACCAGTGCTCCCAGTACGGGACTGGGAACGGGGACACTGGGGACACTGGGGAGCCCTGAGAGCCCAGTATGGCCCCAGTGCTCCCAGTATGGCCCCAGTGCTCCCAGTATGGGGCTGGGAACGGGACTGGGGACCCCCCTGAGCCCTGAGAGGGGACCAGTGCTCCCAGTGCTCCCAGTATGGGACTGGGAATGGGGACACTGAGAGACCAGTATGGCCCCAGCAATCCCAGTATGGCCCCAGTGTTCCCAGTTTGAGATAGGGACAGGGCCCCCCCCAAGCCCTGAGCCCCGCCCAGTTCAGTCCCAGTGCTCCCAGTACGGCCCCAGTGCACTCCCAGTGCTCCCAGTCTGGCCCCAGTGCACTCCCAGTGCTCCCAGTATGATCCCAGTGCTCCCAGTATGGGCTCAGTCTGGCCCCAGTGCACTCCCAGTGCTCCCAGTTTGGCTCCAGTGCACTCCCAGTGCTCTCAGTCTGGCCCCAGTGCACTCCCAGTGCTCCCAGTGCACTCCCAGTGCTCCCAGTTTGGCTCCAGTGCACTCCCAGTGCTCCCAGTCTGGCCCCAGTGCACTCCCAGTGCTCCCAGTGCACTCCCAGTGCTCCCAGTTTGGCTCCAGTGCACTCCCAGTGCTCCCAGTCTGGCCCCAGTGCACTCCCAGTGCTCCCAGTTCGGCTCCAGTGCACTCTCAGTGCTCCCAGTCTGGCCCCAGTGCACTCCCAGTGCTCCCAGTGCACTCCCAGTGCTCCCAGTATGTCCCCAGTGCACTCCCAGTGCTCCCAGTACGACCCCAGCGCACTCCCAGTGCTCCCAGTGCACTCCCAGTGCTCCCAGTGCACTCCCAGTGCTCCCAGTCTGGCCTCAGTGCACTCCCAGTGCTCCCAGTACGGCCCCAGTGCACTCCCAGTGCTCCCAGTGCACTCCCAGTGCTCCCAGTCTGGCCTCAGTGCACTCCCAGTGCTCCCAGTGCACTCCCAGTGCTCCCAGTTTGGCTCCAGTGCACTCCCAGTGCTCCCAGTGCACTCCCAGTGCTCCCAGTACGGCCCCAGTGCACTCCCAGTGCTCCCAGTGCACTCCCAGTGCTCCCAGTACGGCCCCAGCCCTTTGCTGGTTTTTTGCACTTTGATTTCACCAAAGATCCTTCAATAAAACGACCCCAAAATTTGAATTTTTTTGGGGAAAAACGGAGCCGGAAGTTGCAGTTTTTGGCCAGGGGAGGGAATTTCCAGGAATTCCCGGAAAATCGGGAATTTTTGGGGGATTTTGAGGGGGGGTTTGGGGGGAATCGGGGCTGGATCCACGAGGGAAAATCCCCAAATGGAAATGGGGTTAAACTGGGGGGAAAAATGGGGAAAAAGTGGGGAAAAACGGTGGAGAAAAGGGGGTACGGGACATGGGGAGGAAACTGAGGGAATTGGGGGGGGAAAAATGGGGGAAAATAGAGAAAATAAGGAGGAAAACACAGAAAAACAGGAAAAAATTGGGGGGAATAAGGGGAAAATGGGGGAAAAAAGGGAAAAAATGGGGGGAAAATCGAGGGGCTCCCTGAGGGGATTTTGGCCTTCCCTGGGGGGGCTTTGGGCCGTTTTCTCGGTGGATTTTGGGGTCTCCCTGGGAGATTCTCGTGGCATCTCCCGGTTTATTTTGGGGGTTCTCGGAGGGGAGTTTTGGGGATCCCTGAGGGGATTTTGGGGCCCCGGTGGATTTGGGGGTTCTTTGAAAGGATTTTGGGGTTCTCGGAGGAGATTTTGGGGCCATTTCTCGATGAATTTTCGGGGACAAAACCCCTGAGGCGATTTCGGGGCTCTCTGGGGAGGTTTTGGGGAATCCCTGGTGGGATTTTTGGGGTTCTCTGTAGGGATTTTTGGGCCAGTTCTAGATTAATTTTCGGGGCAAAACCCCTGAGGCGATTTTGGGGCTCCTTGAAGGGATTTTGGGGCCCTCTGAGGGGATTTTTGGGCCATTTCTCGATGAATTTTCGGAGACAAAACCCCTGAGGCGATTTCGGGGCTCTCTGGGGAGGTTTCGGGGACTCACTTGGGGGATTTTTTGGGGTTCTCTGAGGGGATTTTTGGGCCATTTCTCGATGAATTTTCGGAGACAAAACCCCTGAGGCGATTTCAGGGCTCCTTGAAAGGATTTCGGGGCCCTCTGAGGGGATTTTTGGGCCATTTCTCGATGAATTTTCGGGGACAAAACCCCTGAGGTGATTTCGGGGCTCCTTGAAGGGATTTCGGGGCTCTCTGAGGAGGTTTTGGGGACTCACTTGCGGGATTTTTGAGCCATTTCCCGGCGAATTTTCGGGGACAAACCCCCTGAGGCGATTTCGGGGCTCCTTGAAGGGATTTCGGGGCCCTCTGAGGGGATTTTTGGCCCATTTCCCGGCGGATTTTCGGGGACAAACCCCCTGAGGCGATTTCAGGGCTCCTTGAAAGGATTTCGGGGCCCTCTGAGGGGATTTTTGGGCCATTTCTCGATGAATTTTCGGGGACAAAACCCCTGAGGTGATTTCGGGGCTCCTTGAAGGGATTTCGGGGCTCTCTGAGGAGGTTTTGGGGACTCACTTGCGGGATTTTTGAGCCATTTCCCGGCGAATTTTCGGGGACAAACCCCCTGAGGCGATTTCGGGGCTCCTTGAAGGGATTTCGGGGCCCTCTGAGGGGATTTTTGGCCCATTTCCCGGCGAATTTTCGGGGACAAACCCCCTGAGGCGATTTCGGGGCTCCTTGAAGGGATTTCGGGGCCCTCTGAGGGGATTTTTGGGCCATTTCCCGGCGAATTTTCGGAGACAAACCCCCTGAGGCGACTTCGGCGCTTCCCCGAGCGGGCGTGGCCACACCGAGTGGGCGTGGCCACAAGAAGGGGGCGTAACCCCACCGAGGAGACCGAGGGGGCGTAACCTCACGCACACCCCCCACCCCATTACGTCATCGCACGTCCCCCCCCCCTCACGTC